>NW_023601653.1:32930588-33052224 GCF_014898055.3 Talpa occidentalis
AGACTTCGGGAACTATCTGACACCATAAGGAAAGAAATATAAGAGTTATAGGAATACCAGAAGGAGAGGAGAGAGATGTAGGAACAGAGAAAATATTCCAGGAGATAATGAAGAGAACTTCCCAAATGTGAAGAAGGAGCTGAAAATTGATATACAAGAAGCAAGAAGAACACCAAACTTCCATGACGAAAGGAAAAACAGCAAGACACATAATAGTGAAGCTCCCAAGAATCCAGGACAAGGAAAAAATAATGAAGCTGACAAGAGGGAAGAAACAAATAACATTCAAAGGAAAACCAATCAGGCTGACATCAGACTTCTCTGAAGAAACACTACGGCAAGGAGAGAGTGGAAGGACATAGTCAACAGACTCCAAGAAAACAGATGTCAACCAAGAATACTCTATCCCGCAAAGCTTTCCTTCCCTATGAAGAAAGAATAAGGACCTTCCCAGACAAACAGAAACTATGGAACTTCATTACCAATAAACACCCACTCCAAAAAATACTACAAGGAATCCTAAAGCCAGAACCTCAGAGGGACGAATAACAACGAAGAAGGCAAGGAAAAAAAAAAGATATTAAAAGAATAAATAAAATCAAAGGAAAGACAAACAATGGCAAATACAGATGCTAACATATCAATATTAACCTAAATGTAAATGGACTAAACTCTTCAATAAAAAGACACAGAGTTGCAGCCTGGATTAGAAACAAAACCAACCTTTTGCTGTCTCCAGGAAACACATTTAGCTACAAAAGATAAAAATAGACTCAAAGTTAAAGGATGGAAAACAATCCTACAAGCAAAGGACCAAAAAAGAAAGCAGGAACAGCTATACTTATATCAGATAAAACAGATTTCAAACTCAAAAAAATAAAAAGGGATCCCAATGGTCACTACATTATGATCAAAGGGACAATACTTCAAGAAGAAATAACACTAATTAACATATACTCACCAAACAAGGAGCACCAAATATATCAGACAACTGTTGTCATCTCTGAAAACAGACATCAGAGAAAACACATATGTAGTGGGAGACATCAACACACCACTATCAACAATGGATAGATCAACAAGACAAAAAATAAGTAAAGAAACTAAAGCTCAAATAAGGACCTAGAGCATTTGGGCTTAACAGACATCTATAGAACACTAAACCCCCAAAAAACGAGTACACATTTTTCTCAAGCGCACACAGATCATTCTCCAGGATCGATCACATACTGGGGCACAAGACAAACATCAACAGATACACCAAGATCGAAATCATATCAACCATCTTTTCTGACCATGAAGGCATCAAGCTAGAAATAAACCATAAAAAGAAGGCAAGGAACTTTCCTACCTCATGGAGACTAAAAACCACACTACTGGAAGACCACTGGACGGACTAATGAGGAGATCAAAGAGGAAATTAAAAAATTCTTTGAATTGGGGCCTCCCCGGTGGCGCAGCGGTTGAGCGCTGGGTTGCGAAGCTGCCCGCGGCCTCTGCGGCGCCGGTTCGATCCCGGCTGCTCCCCGGCCACCGGAGGAGGGTCCCACATGGCGCGCAGACCTCTCCTGCCGCCCGCTGCTCCCCTCAGCAGTGTACTTCGGTCCTTCTGCCTGCTCTGCTCCCGCTCTGGCTCTGGTGAATCTCACTTCTGACTGTACCAGTGCATGTATAAACACACAACAACAAACAAATAAATAAATAAATAAAATGCCTCTATTAAAAAAAAAATTCTTTGATTGAATGATAAGGAGGACACCAATATCCTAAATGTATGGGAGCAGCAAAAGCAGTAATAAGAGGAAAATATATAGCAATAGAAGCTCACATCAAGAAACAAGAAAGAACTCAAAGAAACAACCTAATCTCAAAGCTCAAAGATCTAGAAAAAGAACAACAAAAAAACCCCAAAACCAGTAGAAGAAAAGAAATAATAAAAAACAAAGCAGAAATAAATGAAATTGAAACTAAAAACAATCCAAAAGATTAATGAAACCAAGAGCTGGTTCTTCAAAAAAAATCAATAAAATAAACAAACCCTTAGGAGGAGAAAGCACAAATAAACAGGATCAGAAATGAAAGAGGAGAAATCACAATGGACACAGCAGAAATCAAAAGAATAAACAGTAACTACTATGAAGAGTTGTATGGAAAAGTTCAACAATCTAGAGGAGATGGACAAATTCCTACAACTCTACAATCACCCAAAGCTAGATAAAGAAGAAATAGAACACCTAAACAGACCAATTACAAGCAGCGGAATTGAAATGGTAATCAAAAACCTCCCCAAAAACAAAAGCCCAGGACCTGATGGATTTACAAACGAATTCTACCAAACATTCAGAGATGAATTGTGCCTATCCTTCACAAACTCTTCCAAAAAATTGAGAAGGAAGAGACAATACCAAACACGTTCTATGAAGCCAACATTACACTAATACCAAAACCGAATAAGGACAACACAATAAAGGAAAACTACAGGCCAATCTCCCTAATGAACACTGATGCAAAAATCCTCAACAAAATTTTAGCTATCAGAATCAATAATGTATCCATAAGATAATTCACCAACGACAAGTAGGATTCATTCCAGGGACACAAGGATGGTTTAACATCCGAAAATCAATCAACGTTATCCAACACATCAACAAAAAGAATATAAAACCATATGATAATATCAATAGATGCTGAGAAAGCTTTCGACAAAGTGCAACACCCATTCATGATAAAAGCCCTTGAAATCTTGGATACACGGAACATACCGCAACATCATAAAGGCCATCTATGAGAAGCCAACAGCCAGTATCATTCTCAATGGTGAAAAGCTGAAAGCAATTCCATTAAGATCTGGAACAAGACAAGGATGCCCACTCTCACCACTGCTTTTCAATATAATACTGGAAGTCCTAGCCAGAGCAATAAGACAAGAGAAAGACATACAAGGAATCCAAATAGGAAAAGAACAAGTCAAACTATCACTATTTGCAGATGATATGATAATATACATAGAGAACCCCAAAAACTCCACAGAAAAACTAATTCAACTCATCAATCAGTTCAGTAAAGTGGCAGGATACAAAATCAACACACAAAAGTCAGTAGCCTTCTATACACAAACAATAAATCTGAAGAAGAAGAAATCAAAAAAACCATCCCTTTTATTATTGAAACAAAAAAAATCAAATATTTGGGAATAAATCTAACAAAAGAGGTAAAGGACCTATACAAAGAAAATATAAAACACTGTTAAAAGAAATAGAAGAAGACACAAAGAAATGGAAAGACATCCCCTGCTCATGGATTGGAAGAATAAACATTATTAAAATGGCCATCCTTCCAAAAGCAATATACAGATTCAATGCTATTCCAATCAAAATTTCAATGTCATTCTTCAAAGAAATAGAACAATTATTGATGAAATTCATATGGAATCACAAAAAACCCGAATTGCCAAAGCTCTCCTGAAAAAGAAAGAAGGGAATGGAGGCATCACACTCCCAGACTTCAAACTGTACTACAAAGCCATAATCATCAAAACTGCATGGTATTAAAGAACAGACATACAGACCAATGGAATCAAATAGAAAATCCGGAAATAAACCGCAGATTTATGGTCAACTAATCTTTGACAAAGGAGCAAAGACTATGCATTGGAGCAAAGAAGTTTGTTCAATAAATGGTGCTGGAAAACTGGGTTGCTACATGCAAAAGAATGAAGCTTGACCACTACCTCACACCATACACAAAAATCAACTCAAAATGTATTAAACTAGACATAAGACCTGAAACCATAAAATATATAGAAGGAAATATAGGCGAAACACTACATGATTGCACATCAAAGACATCTTTACAGACACATCACCCAAAGCAGTGATAGTGAAGGCAAAGATAAACAGCTGGGACTACATCAAATAAAGAACTTCTGCACAGCAAAAGACAATAACAAAAACAAAGAGAAACCCCACTGACTGGGAGAACATTTTTGCACCCAACACTAATGATAAAGGACTGATCACAAAAATCTGCAAAGAGCTGATGAGACTCAACAAAACAAAGAAAATAACCCAGTCAAAAAATGGGCAGAAGAGCTAAAAGAAACTTCTCTGAAGAGGAAATGCAAATGGCCAACAGGCATATGAAAAAATGTTCAACATCACTTGTAATCAGGGAAATGCAAATCAAAACTACCATGAGATACCATCTTACACCAGTGAGAATGACACATATTAAAAAAACTAGCAACATGGAATATATTACTCAGCATTCAAAAAAGATAAACACATGCAATTTGCAGCAACATGGATGGCGCTGGAGGGATCATCAGCGAAATAAGCCAAAAAGAAAAAGAACGGATGGTCTCACTCATAGCAGGAACTAGAAAACTTAATGGGACCAGGAAAATGAACATAAGAAAGTGAAATCAAAATCACAAAAAACTATGAACCAAGACATTTTGGGGGGGGGGGCGGGAGGCGGAAGGATTGGGTCAGAATGGGGCGTTGCAATGTATGGGGGAATAAATAATTTAAGATAAAAAAAAAAAAAAACTAGCAACAACAAAGTTGGCGAGGTGTGGAGAAAAAGAACTCTCCTGCACTGTTGGTGGGAGTGCAAACTGGTCAACCACTATGGAGAGCTTTCTGGAGATTTCTTGACCTACTAAACATAGAGCTTCCATATGATCCAGCAATTCACTCCTAGGACACAGAAACATCAATTCCAAAGAGCACCTGCACACCTATGTTTATAGCAGCACTGTTTACAATAGCTAAGCTTTGGAAACAGCCCAAATGCCCAAAAATAGATGACTGGATCAAGAAGATGTGGTACATATACACCATGGAATATTACTCAGCATTCAAAAAAGATAAACACATGCAATTTGCAGCAACATGGATGGCACTGGAAGGGATCATGCTCAGTGAAATAAGCCAAAAAGAAAAAGAAAAATACCGGATGATCTCACTCATAGCAGGAATCTAGAAAACTTAAAAAAGGGACCAGGAAATGAATAACTATAAGAAAGTGAAAATCAAAATCAACAAAAAACTATGAACCAGAGACACTTTTTGGGGGTGGGGGCGGGAGGGGAGGATTGGGATCAGAATGGGGGGGTTGCAATTGTATGGGGAATATAAAAATAAAATTTATTATAAAAAAATAAGAAACAAGAAAAAAAAACAATATTCAAACTTTGGATCTTTAATATCTATGTGGGTCAGGCTGATCTTTATAAAGAAACTACAAATTTAAGCAATGCTAGAAGTCTAGATTCCTTAGGGCATAAGAAGTGATATTTTGTTTGATTATTAACATTGACCAATTTATAGGAGGTCTAAATTACAAAATACAACCTCTCAAGACATTATAGTAATTACGGTCAGCATCCAAAATCAAAGCAAATGAAACATTTCCATATAAAATTTAGGCAAATTACTTGCATTCATTCAAGTTTTAAGTAACTGAAAATAAATAGAAACTTAATACACTGCGATACTGATTTTATAATGAATCTCTGGCAATACAGATGTTCATATGTATCATGTAGCTTTCAGATATTCATCTATTACCTCTAACTTTAGAATTCCTATGTTTTTTACTAATCAGAAAGGGTAACTTGATATTTTCCCATTTCATTTATCTAAAGTTAGGTTTTAGTATTTTTACACTATGAGAACACCCATATTTTTATGTGCTCAGACATCTACTGAATATTATTTGGTAGTTCTAGAAACTCACTTTCTTTTGAACCAAACAAAAGTGATAAGATTCTTTAACTTAAATCTCTTCTTTAAGTCACCAAGTATTTTCTTATATGCAACAAGGTGAGAATTTTCAAAACTAGTAAATTAATCAGTCTAAAGTATTACAAAATAATTGTAATGTAATATGTACTGCAATTTTATTTTTTCCGTATGGAAACATGCTTGAAGACTGTCATCTGCTTGCAACTCAACCTTCTCCTCCATCCAACACAAACACATACACACTTAAAATATCTAAACACTAGCCATATTGTACTCTTCATAAACAATTTGAACAGGATTAAAATTTGTATTTATTTTGGAACTTGTGTTTATTATATGAAACATCAATTTATTTCAATTACTTTCATTCAAATATCATTGAAAAATACTGACAGGATCTAACCAGAATAACTGTTGTTTGTATAATTTATTTGTGATTCACTCTGTTTGCAGTCCTTTAGACACTGTTGCTTCTGCATTGAATATTCACAGTCTGCTGAAGTCAACCACCATCTAAAATGTAGCAAACAATATTCATGCTAAATTTCAGTGTATGTCTACATAGTAATTTCAGTGTATGTCTACATAGTTGTATTGAAGTCATTCCTATTAAGATTTAGCTTTAGGACTTCTACATACATCTTTGCTCATTAAGCAGCTCCCATTCTGCTTTACCCAGCAGGCAGTTGTTGGAGTTCTTGGACAGACCTGAATTTGTCATAAATGTCTCAGTGAAGTTAGTCATTGTACAAATTCTGATGACTTAATAAAAAAACTACTAGCTTGGAAGGTCTTACTCTATAGCAAAATGTCATTTCTGCATGAAAATGGGCTCAATATTAAGTCATGAAGACAACTACATTTAGGTTAAAAGATGGAGTATAAAAAAAAATAACAAAAGTAGAATAAAGGGGATTAGGGTTGCTTTTTTCTTTTTTGTCAGCCAGGGCTCAAGAGTTCTCCAATTAAATGATTCACCCTCTACCAGTTTGCTAAAATGTTCCAGAGGTGACAATGTTTCTACATACTTTCTAGTGGGATAAATGAATTCGCTTGTATTTCAAACCTCTAATTAGAGATTTCAGAAAAGGAAAGCAAATTTTAGCAACCCAAGGGAGACCAAGAACTGAGGGATTGAGCAATGAGCACAACGACTCAGCCGCACAACCAAGCAGTTTCAAAGTACCAAGATGCCCTTTGGGCCTTGTTTGACATCCCAAGAACACATGTCACTTTCTATTATGCACATCGATATACAAGCAGCTCAAAAGTTTCACTATTCTTTTTGCAATGTCAAGTGAAAATATAGTACTTGTGGCTGAAAAAGAGTCAGTGCTCAGCAAGTCAGGAGAAAGAGAAGGGAGAGCAGAGTAAGGGAAATTGGGAACAACTAGAAAAATAGTATTTCAGAGGATAACAGATTACAATAATAGGTTATGGTGTGTTTATCCCCCTGATGTGACAATTTTAACTCAGGTGTCAGGCCCAATATCTCATTTCAGGCACTTGCAAAAAGGAGCAAAAGGGGGAAAATGGTTCTATTTAGCAGAGCGGAAGTGCAGCCCTGTGATGGCACACCTGCTGATGGGCCCTCCTTTATTACAAAAGAAAATAAAAATTGATAAGTTGTTATTCTGATAATAGATGTGGATACAGTAATAATCATTAAGAGTAGAGAAAAGGGTGTAAGACAGTGGTGATAAGAGAATGGCAGAGTCAGAAGCCAGGAAGTTGAGGCATCTGTATGAAGGGAGAGACCCACTTGGCTCTGCACAGTGACCTTGACAAGTGATAGTCAGGGGTCAGTTGCTCAACCTCCTGATTCACGTTTCACTATGAAGCTCATTGAGAACATAGTTTTTATTTCTGTACTTGGTGAAGAAAGTCAGAGAGTAGTAAGAATTTCTGAGATTCTTTCAATGATGTCCTTTCATGGATTCTGTAACTATTGCATAATCTATTTAATCCTGGAGTGGGTATATCCTGACAGGGGTCCTCAACCCTGATGCATCTTAGAATTGCCTCGGCCTTTAAATCACATTGATGTGAAGCCCCATGCCAGAGATTGTTCTTTCATTAGATTGCAGTAGGCACCAGGCATCATGTTTTAAATTTTTTCCAGATTAAATTTAATATAAAGGTGGGCAGAGAACCACAGATCCTAGTCAACCTTTCTTAAAGTGGGGTCTAGTTGAATTGCCTCCATCAGAATAACACCCTCTAAGTAAGACTGGCCGAAATTGTCTTTTAATGAGCTTCTTCATGATTCTTAGAATTCCTGCTATCATGCCCATATAACTTAACGGTACCTATGCCCTACTTCCCAAATTCATGGTACACAATAGTCATTTTGTGGCTTATGTGGTTGTTCTGCAGCACAATTGTCATTCAAACAGTGAAATAAGCTATATATACATATACTATATATGTTGTATCAGCTATATATGCATATGCATATATCTAGTAATACATACATATACATGTACACACTGACTATAAAACTAATAGGAGCATTCAATTCTGGTTTTGAGAGCTTTCATTTCCCATTCTCATGCTCATGGCAGAGGAGGAGACCCTACCACTGTACAAAGTACTCTGGGTAAAGTTCAGATGGAGGACCATGCAGAGACAAGTTCTAATGTTCTCTGAACAATCCTTAGAAAGAGAAAAATCCATAGACATTGAAAAATATATTTTGAGTATTACTTATGAGCCCTGGTTATATATATTTCATAGTCCTGCTGTTATTGAAAACTGTTCTTGAAATTCAGGAAGTCTGACAGACTGTCGAATACAGAAAACCTATTAAAAAGCAATCTGAAATGCATTTCAGGTGAAATCACTTTTACCAAAGTGCAGATCATTTCATTTATTCTAAAGGCATATAATTAGAAAGCAGACCAAATTGTTTTTTTTTTTTCTCTTTACAATATAGCACAATTACATACTTCATTCTAGCTTCAGCCTGTGCATAGTTTGGAAAAGTCTGTCAGAAATGAAAGTGATTTTTTTCCTCTTTCGTGGACTTCTACAGTGTGTATTCTAAGAATTTTAAAATGTTTTCTCAAGGGAAAATAGAAGCATAATAAAAAAAAGTGCAGTATTATTTATCTTAGCCTTGTCTGTACATTTCAAAAAAATTAAGACAGTGATGAATTACACATTACTGTACAAAATTTTATTATCAGAGACAAAATTCAAATTTGCTCTGCTTAAAATACAGAAAACAATTTTCTCATTTAGAAAAATCCATTTTGTTGGTGCTTAGTTATAGTGGAATAAAAATTTCATGTTGAATACATACTGATTCAATTTTTACTGAATAATTTTAAAGGTATACCATAGAAAACATTTATCTACCAAATGAACACAAAATTATTTGGTAAATGCTTTAGTAGTTTGTATTTACTAAAAGATCGGGTTATTCTTAAATCATAAAATATTAGAAAGGAAAAAATGTGCTTCCATTTGATATACTTTAAATATCTATCAATTTGGAGAATGGCATTAGGAAAATAAACTTTCTTGCAGAATAAATACAACTTCATTAGAAATAGTCTACATAGTCTTTTTAAAATTTGTCTGAGTAATTCAGTGGTAACCAGAAAGCCAATTAGGAAAGCTCAAAGGCAGAATTTCTCTTCTTGCTTCAAGTACCTGGACAGTGTATAAACTTAATAGTACTAACACATTTTAATTTTATGTCCCCAATCTGTTTTCAAAGGCTATCAAAATGTAAGATAGGAAAGAAAAATGGCAAGCATACTCATATATGGCAATGTGTAAGTAGCATTTAAAAGGTAATTTGATTACTAGTACATATTTTAAAAAGTAGAATACAACATTTCAGGAGAAATTCACTTGAAAAATGATATGCATTTAAAAAATGACAGATGATAAACCTGTTTTAGGTAAAACTGAATAACAGAGATGAATGTTCTCACCCAGTAGGTCATATCTTATGTGAAGGTGGGAACAGAATGGCATATAAGAGCAAGCATAATATTGTGAATCTATGAGGGGTTAAAAGGATAGCTGCTAAAAGATTAAATTAGAAAATAAATGCACTGCACATTCAAGGCAGATGTTGTTAACTCCATAGTAATATTTGCTTCAAAACATTTCACCCTTTCATGTATGTCCATGACATAATAAAAATGTGTGTGATTAGAAGCAAGTTGACCTGTGCAGAACTAGGTCAAAGCAGTTATCTTAAACTGTGTCTACACACAGCAGGCCAATGGAAAAGGTAACTTCAAGTAAATTAAGCAGCTGCAGTCCATTTGTAGTTATAAGCAGAATGAGTGAAATACTTTTCTGACCTCATCACTAAGCAAAGGAAGTTCTGACTAGACTAACAGGTCTCCACAAGCAGCACAGGAGCTTAACTTTTATGTCTTGGTCCAGTGATGAAAAGTGAATTTGCAACCCATCCTCTCTTTTCACTTACTTCACATGGCTCATTGGCTAGAGTATCTGTTAATTACCTGTTAGAGCTTAAAACCCCCTATACAACACACTAATGGAAAACATCTTGATGAAAAATTTTATAGACTATATAAAGTAACCTTGTTAAGAAGTGAGTGACAAATCAGAATGCACTTTTCTCAAATGAGATAATGGTAATAGTAAGTGAGGTGTACTATTTATTCAAATCTCCTATAGAGCCTAGTCTTGATGGATAATCATATTTCTATGCATGTTGAGACAGATTAATGACAAATTTGGATCATATAACATTTTGGGTTTTGATCCCAGTTAATACCTACCACCAGTCATGTAAACTGCTAGAACTCCTGTTCTCAAGTTTTATCATTGACTAATTGATGACACTTCACAGGGTTATTAAATGAGATAATGTCTATAAGTGCCTGGCATTTAATAGATTCTCTTTTTTTCCCCCTTTATTCTAACTCATTTAACATTAAGGCTGAACAATAAACTTAATTCAGACCCAGATGAAAGGTTGTTTTTTACTTTTAGCTTAGTGCATTGATACATGAACTAGGAATTTCAGAAAGAAAAATAGTCAATGCATTATTTTTAAAATATTGTACATTCAAAATAAAATTGCCTTTAAAGTCAAAATCTGGATAAATCATACTGCCTCTCAGTAGGGTTATTTATGAAAAACATCTAAAAATAAGATACACATAGTTAGACATATGAGTATAATTAACATTAGAACATATTAATATATTTTTACCAATTGCTTGTTTTCAATATTTAAGACACTTTTAAAGTTTCTCTTCTAACATTTAAAATGAAAATTCATAAAGTTGAAAATAAAAGCTACTAGAATACACTTTTATTAGACTTTTCCTGATGATAAACCACATTAAACAAAATACTGAATAAAACCAAACTCCCTGCTTAATTCAATGCAATTGAACTGAAGGTCGTTCTCATATACTTAAAATTTGGAGTTCTATAATATACAAGAATACGTTTGTACTCAAAATATTACATATAGAAATTTGAACAAATACCTCATTGCCTAGAATAAGAATTGTTGAACCTGCTTTAAAGAATATATTAACTTAAAGTTATACAAATATATGCTACAACCAATATAGAATACAAATATATGCTACAACCAATTTAGAAAACTTGAATTACTTTTATATAAGTAGGTTAAAATAACATACTTATATTATTAAATTGCTCATCCACCTTTTTTAAAAGATAAATTTGATACTAATTTATTTTCTAATTATAAGTTTAAACTATGTGGTTTTGTTACACTTTATAAATGCTACGTATTTCTGTAAAACAGTGTTGTGAAACCATATGATGACAATTTCATGAAGTGCTATGAAAGCATAGAGAACTAGAGTACAAAAATAATTGCATAATATTATACATAAAATTATTGAACTATTTTTCTATAGCATGTAATTATTTTTCATGCTGCCCTTATTCTGATTGGCTCATTATTTCCTTGTTGATTCCATTTTTGTGACATGAAGTCTTCAGGTCCTAACTCTTTCACAAATGCTTTGTGAAGTAAAAGTGACTCAGCAAATAGATCTTAGAAAAGAATTCCTTAAAACTTTATAATCAGTAAATTATAGCTAAGTATATTAAACTTCTTTATCAACCTCTTTCCCTGCATCTAATCCAGTGCTACAGTTGTGCAAAAGAATTTCTTTTCTTCACAACTTATTTGATTTATAAACATTTTACTGAATATTTCTAATGACTTAGATGGACATCATTCTATCTGTAGGCTGGCCACTTTATAGATAATCAGAGAAATTTCTGTTGAAAATAAAGCAAATTACAGTATTTTAAGGTCACACACTTAAATAATGTTTATCAAAATATGAAAAAGGAAACTACTACAATCAGTAAATTATATTCTTTGCACCAATATTTGGGTATGTGTACTGACCAAAATAAATGCTGATTTCCATCTAGTTGTTTGACATCACTGCAAGTTAAACACAAACTTTACATTTAATAAAATTATTATAAATATACATAATCATGTATTTTTATACTGCTTCTAGTATTTGGAAAATCTCCAAATAATCCAATGGGTAGAGGTATATAAAATGTGGTGTAGGAAGACTGTCCTGAAAGTCATAGGTTATACCCCATCCCCAAAATATTATAGTATAATTTTAAATGATTCACATTGCTGCTCTGAGTCTCTGTTTTCTCATCAGACTATAATGACTATTAAAATATATCATGTTTTTATGAGTCAAATAAAACAACATGTGTAAAAGATTTTTGAAAATGAAATGCCATTTAAAAATAGATGATATATAACTAACCTTGTACTACATTGCAGTTATAATATTTGTAAATTTCACTACCACAAAGATCTTATTCTAATGATATAAATATCCTAGAAATAATATAAACCAAAGAGAGTTCAAGCTACAGCTAAAATTCATACTATGAAAACTCAAGAATAAATCTAGTATTGTGAATATTAGCATTAGAGGTTAAATTTGTATATCTAAAAAACTTCAAAGGTAACATAAAATTTTAAGATCAAGGGTATAAAAATGGGGGAAACTTTTATGTACAAATTACCTAGAGATATTTAATACTCAGTGTGGTAAATAATCTAGTCCTTTCTAATCGAAACCCTTTTGCTGAGTACATATATTGGCACATTAATTTTTAAGCCTAGATGTTGGACCCTTGGATAATTTGCCATTTCACACACATTTGTTTTGCAAAACAGAGACAGAAGAGAAAAAAAAGATAAGAATTCTATGTAAAAAATAGAATTTTATAACTACATTTTACAGAATATTCCAAGATATAGCATCAGTCATTTTATTTCTTTGAAAATATTACTTATTTACACAAATAAAAAACATTAAAGCCTGATATAATCTTCAACATTGAAAAGGATAAATTATTGAAAAATATGTAAAACAAAAATCCCATCTCAATGCCATTGGTACTACTATACTGCTGAACAAGTATCATTTGAGGTATTGAACATTGCAGGTAATTATACACTTAGGATTTGTCATTGTAGCTAAACCAGTTGTTCAAGGCCACTAAAATGCTGAAAGAGGATTGAGAATATTAACAATGGGGAGGAAAAAAGAACTATAAAGCCCTTCTGACTCAAATCTGAAATGATCACATCATTCAAAAGATTGTCACATCTACTAGGTTTTTTCAGTAATTCACAACACAAAACAAACAAGACATCCACCTCTAATATATTATCTTCTCTGTTACATGAACATGAATCCAAATATATGTTTGGGACCTGCATGGCAATGTGAAATTTATTATTTTTATATTTCAGAATTTACCCTTCTAGGATTTCCTATATGTTTTATAGCAATTTACCATCATCACTTGGGCTAGGTGGGATGATGTTTAGGTATTTTGCTAAACAATACTATATCTTATTAACACCACATAGAATATTTAAAATCCATGTATTTCCATTGAAGTGCTGAAAAATATAGTTATAGGTGATAGATATTAATTACTAAAAATATATAATGTTTTAGGTGACTTGGTCTATAAATTAGGAAATTGCTCCTTTTTACAACAAACATAATAAATGAATGGCTCTAGTTTCTAAAATGTCTATTTTTGACCCAGTGTTAAGTGACTATTAGAACTAGAATGTATTTGTCTCTATGATTGGCAAGAAGAGTTAGAGAAAAACCTCAGGAAAATAGAAAGTGTTCCACAAACATTGTCTTATGTGTAGTAATTGTACTGGTATTTTATAACATAAATTACATAATATTATATAATAATTTTATAATGGCAAACTATAAAATATGTTAATTTTGGAACATCTGATCAGTGTTTGGCCTACTGGGTGAGAATAATATTTAAAAACACTGTGATACATAGAACAGAGCCATAAAAAGAAGTTATTCCAAAATCCCAGGTACAATAGAGTTGTTAATCACAAAGGAAAATCTTTGATCAAGAAAAGTAACTTTTCATCTTGATGGATGGCACAACTGGCATTAAAGGTCATTAAATGCTAGTAGACCCACTTGAGGTATGATCACTTGACAGAGGATTAGAGTCACACAGACACAGAGACCAGCACACACTGAGAGTTTTTAACTCTCTGACCCTGCATGAGATGGAAAAACAAATACGTTCTCAGCACTGGTAATTATTAAGTATGCACAATTATTTTATGCAATAGGAAGTTTGACCAAAATAATGACAAAACTATATTTAGGATGTGAGGCTATCACTTCCTTAGAGAGTTAGAAGAATGTTTAATTTATACATAGATTTTGTTTGAATTCATTTTTATACAGTAGAATAGACCATTGTTCAGGAAATAGATGAAAAGATCTGTAACAGCTGAGAAATTTAGTAAGGAAATTTCCAGGAAAGATAATGTT
Organism: Talpa occidentalis; assembly: GCF_014898055.3. Classification (NCBI taxonomy): domain Eukaryota; kingdom Metazoa; phylum Chordata; class Mammalia; order Eulipotyphla; family Talpidae; genus Talpa; species Talpa occidentalis. The sequence goes on from NW_023601653.1 coordinate 32,945,200, forward strand.
GAGATAAACTCTTTAAGCTTTTTCAAAGTTTGCATAAGTTTATAAAAAGAGTTAAATTTTCTTTTTATCTGAAGAAATTTCTTTGCACATATGCAGTGTACAACATAGTATATACATGTGGGGCTTCCCTCTGCACATAAACATATGTATACACTATCTATATGCCTTTTTACTGTATACACGGCTTTAACTCAAAGAAAATGAGTAACACAGTAATTATTGACAATCTAAGTGCTGAAATAAGTGATAGTAATCATTTAAAGGGCTTTTTTATCTCTCACATTGCCCAGGACAAAGAATACAATTTCATTTTTCAGGTTTTCTTTCATTGCAACACTGATTGTCATAGATAATCTTTGTGCTTTTGCATAATGCCCATCCTAGATAAAACATATATTCACATACAACATTGGACACTTTAAATAAGCATGCTGGAACAAGGCAGGACCATACAACCATGCACAAAAATATTCTGAATATGTTTTCCAAACTGACTGCAACATCGACATGCACCACTATCATAGTTGGTCCTGTACAGCAAGGAATGTACAGCTGAAGCAATCATGGCTAGGTTCACTTGCAGGAGTTTCTGTAGAGAAGAATACCCAGTAGAAAAACCAAACAATGAAACGACAACAAAAATTCCCCCCAAACCAAAAATTAAAAAAAAAAAAATTCCTCCCACATGTTAACACTGAAAATCCAGCTATTTTCACATAGTAAGTTTTCCTCATTCCACAAAAAGCGGATCTTCTTACAAAATTCTGAGATGAATAGTTTATAAGGGGAACATATTAGTGTCTCAGAGCTTTTCCTAACCACTGGAACAGCTCATCTTGATACAGCATTTTCCAGCGCACGTTGGCTTCGACAGTTTCCACAGCTCTTGAGAAAGAGGCAGCAGCTACTCCATCATAGTTCTTCATGAAGTTCTTTAGCTGGAAATAGAAATTCCAAAAAGTTCAAATATGTATGTTCCTAGAACAGACTCATGTCATTTTAAAATGAATTAATGATCAACATATAGGACAAGAATCTACTTGAAACAAAAGTGCCACAATCACTATGGAAGGTAGCTTTTAATATATGGAGGGGCTTGGTAATACAATGCAATTTAATTATTGTGTCCATGAGCCTATGATGTAATTGCTTTTGGAAGCAAAAAGGGAAAAGAGAGGACATTACAGTATAAATAGCTCCAAGTCCAGCTTCTTTCAAAAATAAATATTAGAACATTTATTTATCTTTTCACAATGGGGTGATGGGGTTGTGACAAAGACTCATTCTAATTACTGGGGATAGCCAGTATACAAAATAACCTTAAAAACTGAACATAAAGATTAAAGTTAAGTTTTTGTTTCCAGAGAGAAAATTATTTTGTCATTTTCCAATAAGCAGAATGAGATCTTGACGCTATGACTATGAAGGCAAAAGATTACTAAAGATATTGGGTGGTGTAGAAAAACTCCCATGCTGTGAATACTGTGTGATTAATGATATTGCAAACACCTGAGTAGCCAGATTTAGAAAGAATAAGAGAGGAATGTGGTCACAGTTAGCTTGAGATTTTGAGCATTTAATTAAAATGAATCATAATTTTAAAACATATTGTCCCAGTTTCTATGGCTGTAAGATTTTCTCTAAAGGGTCCTCATATTCTGGGAATAATCAGGGATTTTACTGCAAGATTAAAAACTAGAAGTTTTCCATTATGTTTGGTATGTCTCAAGAAACTGGCAACTAACCAATTGCAAACCTAATAGACAAATGTGAAAAATCAACTGCAACACAGATTCATTATGTGGTATAATTAGTGTGGGGTGTGACTCATCACAAGGTGGGCGCCACACGGAAGCTATACCAGGAGGGAACTGTAGTGCGTCAAGATTGGCTCAGGGACAGGGAGAAATGGGAATAGGGGCATTTAAAGTGCAGCTAATTATACTTTCTGAACTAATCAAGAAATTGGTTCATGGCTAACTTGGTTGTTTATGAGAGTGTTACTTTGATTACATGATTCTGATGGGTTCTCCACTTTCCCAAAAACTCTGTACCCAGCAGTATTAGCAATAAACACATAGCAGAGCAATTGATAGATCCTTTTCAAGACTTGGAAATCACTATACTATCCCAACATACATGTAAAACATCCATGTATAATAGAGTTTTGTCAGTGCTATCCTTAAAACTGACTCAACACTTGATCAAATATATATATAGTACAAAGAGAGGAAGAAAAGAAGGGGGCTTAGAGTGGACTGAATATTTCTAATAGTGCAGGCACAGTGCCACACACACATATCTGGAAATATGTATACATGTAAGTAGGGAGTCTAATGGAAACACTTGATTCATATATATATATATTTTAATTTTATGCTCTCAGAATTTTTTTGGGGGGGTTATAATTTTTTTATTTTATTTTTTCAAACAATATTTGCTTCCGCCCACCCCCTCAGGTATAGTCCCCATAGAATTTCCTTCCCCAATGCACCCGTGCACCATCACCACAGTCCCCTGTGCTCCTCCCTCCCTCCGATCCCTCTCCCTCCCCTGCAGGATGTCTCTGATTTGTAATTGTCTGTTTTTGCTTTGTTGTGTTTGTACTGTTATTTTTTTTTACACTGATGTCTTATTGGTTCCCCTATATTCCTGCTATAAGTGAAACTGATATTTTTCTTTTTCCTTCTGGCTTATTTCACTGACCATAATAGTTCCTTCTAGCTCCATCCATGTTGCTGCGAATGGCATGAGTTTATCTTTTTTGATTGCTGAATAATATTCCATTGTGTATATATACCATATCTTCTTGATCCAATCATCTATTTTGGGGCATTTGGGTTGTTTCCAGGTTTTACATATTATAAATAGTGCTGCAATAAACATAGGGGGTACAGGTGTTCTTTTGAATCAATGTTTTTGTGTCCTTTGGGTAGATCCCTAGTAGTGGAATTGCTGGGTCACATGGTAGCTCCATTTTTAGTAGAGTGAGGAACCTCCAGACAGCTTTCCATATTAAACTGTAGCAGATTAATCCAATCCAATAGTTCATTTGCATTTACATATTTATAATCAGATTCATTCAGTCTGCATCCCTGAAGTCACAAATAATACAAGTTGATCTATGCTTTGAATTTTGTGTTCTAATTGATTATAAAATGTATATCACAGTGTACACCTGTATGTTACAGGTGTATACTATAGTGGCATCATTTGCATAATATATGTCAATCAGGGAAAAAAACACACCTGATTCTTTTAAAGTATTCTCTGCATTATTACATATTTCCCTAGGCAGTCACTGAATATAGTAATAGTGAAAAGCGACCCTTACACAACTTTGACTCATGACCTCTTGACAGGTAGCAAGCCAGCCTGAACAAATCAAGTAAAACTCTTAAGTCTTTCTCAAAGGCAAACTGTGGGTTTGAATATGAACATGTTATTGATAAAGATAGTAGGTCAAATTAATCTGCAAGAGAACGCTCATTACAACATATAGCTGGTGGGTGTCTAAGGATACATTTTCTTTTTCAAACAAGGAAACATTTGCTTAAATGACTGTTGGCATTTTGGAGGTACAGGATCCCCCCTTCAGGAATAGCTACCATCGTGCTCCTGCCACAAATCACCCACAGTCCACCACCATAGTCCACAGTGCTCCTTTCTCAGTTCTCACCTCCTCCACTGCTCCCCGCCCTGGAGCTCTGGATGCTACAGTTTTGTAGTCAGCTTTCCAGGGTTCATTTTTACACTTGTCTTTATCTGACCCTTTGTTTAGTTTCTATATATTCCACATATAAGGTATGGCTTTCTTAAACCACTATTTAAACACACTAAATACTTCCCTCTTGAGCTTGGAGAGCCTGAGGTGACTCATGCATCTTAGGAGCAGCTCATTCATCAGAACACAGCATCTGGTCCACTCTCCATACTTGGCATAAATTGATCTGATGTTCCATGTTCCTCCCCAGGTCTTCTGGCAAACATGTTGGCAGAATAATCTTCAATCTGGCCCTAGAGAGTGATCATAGTGCCTCCCAGAGCGCTGCCCCATGCCCTCTAAGGTGTGGGCAGAGGGAAGGCACTTGACATTCCAGTTTGCTTATTTCTATGGCTCTTTGCTAGGTCTGTATGGCTATTAAGCTTTTTTTTTTTAATTGTGACTCCTAAAATATGTATGCCATTTTATGCTTTCATTTAAGAATGTTATAAGCTTAGACACGTATATAAAATAACATTAGTTAGATGTCAGAATTCTTTGTGCTCCATTCTCTTAGCATAACATTTCTAGGCATGTTTGTTAATTGATTATAAGCATTGCATAACCTATGACCCCCAAAGCAGATACAAGGATGTAAAACACTTTGCCCCAATGAATATAATTTGAAAGAAAAATAGAGCAATGATAAAATTAAAAAAAAAAAAACGTTTAGCATTTAAAAAACTTTTACGGTACCCAGAACCTAAACAAATTATTCTTAGAATAAATTACAAGACATAGTATACTCATAGTATCTACACAAATGAACAAAATTGGCTAGTGCCCCTTTATATTTGTAGCATTAAAACTGTTCATGGGATATCTGTGAAGCACAGGGTAATGTTCTTCTACAACTGTGCTGTATATTAGGTTCAAGAGGCAGGAAAATGGGTGTGGGGAGAGTTGCTTAATGGACATTAGAATGGAAAGTATGGCCTCTGATCTTCCATGAGGTTATGAGTCCATTAGTTTGATATTGAAAATATGATGAACTGTCTCATGGATTCATACTGTTCAAATTGCCAGAGCCATATATTTAAAAGGAATTTGCTAGTTTCAGGTACTGGAATGCAATTTTAGGGAAGAAATCGTGGAACAATATGTTTCTCTACTGAATGACTGTACAGCGGATGGGGATCATTAAAATCTCAGATAAGTTTTTAAAATTCATAAAGATGCTGATTCCCTTTTGATCTATAAACTTTTGAAATGAGAACATGCCATATCTCAAGGGAGTATATTGGCTTTTCTGCTTACATGGTCATTGGTTATGGAAGAATTTGATTGGAATTTCCTCAGTCCCTTTATATTCATGGGAGTTATCAACAATACAAATTAAATGCCCATCCCACCTGACAATACTGGTTCCCAACCTTGTAGATGAAGATTAAATGATGAATGCAGGAAAAGCTCCAGGCACCAGTTGTTAAAACTAGAAAGTCAGAGCAAGCAGCTCTGTCATGAAGGGATTCATCACTCATGCCAAGGAGAGTCTGTATTGTGAAGTGGGCAGCTTTGTAGATAACAGTATGAAAGCCACGATTTAATTTCAGTTTTGAAATTGTATCTTTCATTATGAGGGCATTTTGGAACATTTGAAATGACAAGCCAAGTGTGAAAAATGTGTCCGTGAAATATGTAAAATAAAACGGTCATTATATGATAAAATCAATTAAATGTCCATTGAAAAGATGTTTTCCCATGGCCTTGGTATTACAGAAACAAGGGAAATATGAAAGGCAGACTTAGAGGGCAAAAGAGGGAAGGAAGGACGAGGCAGAAGCAGGAATAAAGAGAGTAAATGGGACAAACACAGGCAAGATGACGGAGAAGGAAGGGTGTTGGAGACAGGAGGGCAGAGGAGAGGTGGAGGGGAGACGAGGGAAGATATTTTTCACCTCTATGTTCACTGTAATGACTCACAGGTTGTGACTAAAGGAAAGTTTTACTCCCAGATTGTTTAACATAAAATTATGGAATTAGATGTGCTTCATTTAAATACTAAGAAAATTGAAAGCAATCATTAATTTACTGTTCTTTCTTTCTGTTTCCTACAGATAGGAAAGAAATCTATTTAGCTTCTTCCTTTATTAAAAAAAAATAGTAAAACGTGTTGGAATTTTCAAAACCAAATCCTTCAGGGTTGGAAACACACATAGCAGGGATAAAAATTGAATTTCAAATCATTACAATCAGAGACTTAGCTTAGTTTAGCTCAAAGTGTGAAGAATCCAAGTTAGTGCACCGGAGATGATCATATGAAACTGGGCATTATTGGAAGATATTAAGGATGGTGCCAGGGTTGCTGCTGCTGAGAGAATGCTGCTCAGAGTGATTAGCTCTGGGTCACAGCATCAGACTTTCCATCAGCAAAAACTGCGGAGACTATGATTCTCAATATCAAATCTCAGCTATATTTTATAGCGGAGAGCAGTAGACGAGAAAGTAGGAGATTTCTGAAGTCCAGCTGATTTAAATCAATCAAAAGTATCCATATTTCGCTCATTTTAGCTACCTATTAACCTACCCCTCGCCATCTCATACCCCACTTCATTAGGGCTATGAACTCATGGGGAAAAAAAACAGCAACAAGAACAAAAAAAATTAGCTGTTACAAATTTCCAGAGAAAGAAATGAAAAATATTAGATACTCTGCCAACTGCACACTAATCCTTAAATAATTGAAACAATTTTCATTTGGGGCTGTACAAACATTAAATATACTATTAATTCCACTATATATTTCCAGATATACTCCACATATATATGAATTCATTCCACATATATATGAATTCATTCCATTTAATAGAACTAGAGAGCAAGAAACTTCATCATCACATCCAGTTATCTATCCATTGTCTGTATAGAGGTGACTTCATAGCAGTGAGACTCAATTTCTACACCTCAACACCAAACACCAAATTCAGCCCCTGCAGTCAATCACAGAGTTCTTTTGAGAGCCTAGTTTTGTTGTTTCCAGGATGTGAATGTATGTTCACAGTTAAAGAGCAGTTGATTGGATCAAAGAATTTGAGAATGGGTTTGGATTCTCTCAGTTTGATAACCATTACATTGAAATCTCTCTCCCAGATAGTTCATATTTAACATGTTAAAAATATCTTTGCAAGTAATGCACTGAGTAAAGACTTTAATATCAGGGTGTGTGTGTGTGTGTGTGTGTGTGTGTTTAATAAATGGGTAAAATCTGTTGGGAAAAAATGGTTGAAGTACATCTGGAATTTCACATTTGTGAAAGAAAAGCATTAGAACAAATCTTAAAATATTTACCTCCTTGAGTTCTCCTTCAGTATTAAGAAATTCTGTAACTCCGCTGATAAGTTTGGAATTCATAAATAATGCCTCTCCATACCTCAAAAGATACAAAGAAGTCTTAATATTAACATAATAATTTGAGAAATACTGGTAGAAAGATATTTTACTAGAAAGAATTTTTAGAGTCCTTCTGGAGGGTTCCATTTGACCTGAGATGTGTTATTTTCACCGAGATCCCTGGGCATTGAACATCATTCATCTGGGGAGTGAGAGACTACAAAGAGTTTGGGCTATGGACACCATCAGATGCCACCAGGTTTAGTTCACAGTGTTTTAGAGAAATCTAAAATTAAATTTAAGACTTATTATTATTTGTCCAATCCAAGCCCTGAGAAAGAAATACTGTTAAACTTTCTACTTTAAAGCACCCTACGTTTTGCCCAACAAAGGCAAAACGGCTGGCTGCAAGACCAACTTGAGGATCATTAGGACACAGTTTTGGTTAGTTACACCTGAATTGACATTCTCCTTTTGTATGCTTAGAAGCCAAATATCATGAAAATACTCCCACCAATATTCATATTTTTAATGGGAATATTAAGATAATCCTTGTACCACAAGCATAATTACTTGACTCTCTTCAGGTGAAGCTTAGGTAAAATGTCTGAGTCAGTGACAGAGATCTGGGAGTGACTGTGATTAGATGGGCAACTAAGATCTTGGGGACTCTTCAGAGCAGGGAGAAGGAACACCTGGGACAGTGTGCCAATGTCAAAGATTGACAGAGGAGTCAGGGTACAGGAAGATGATTTGATTTGTCAGGATAAACAGTGGTATATTTATAGATGTTCTCAAACCTCAACCTTTCTACTTAGGATTAAAGATCATGGACACTCAGTGAGCCAAATTAGGCATATCAGAAACCTAGCATTATTTTGGTAGGGACTAAACTATATATGCATAACAGTAACTGATGTACAAAACCATTCTCTAAAGAAATTTGTGCCCTGGCACATGTTTGCTATGACTTTAAGTGAAATATTTATATATGTTAATTTCATCTTCTGTCTGATTACCACTATATGACAACAATTTCTAATCTTCCAATCATCCCAACATTCGAACTGAAACACCACAAAAGTCAGTGTATCTTTTAGGAAAATCAGTGCTTTCTGACAAGGATATACATGTAGATAAAAATTGTTTTTATGACACATCCATGGCAATTGAATCTTTATGCAAGGGCAAACAACAAAGGTGTACTTTTAGAAAATAAAGTTTAAACACCAGAAATTAAGAGATAGAACAGTAGGTTTGCTGATTCTATAGAGACATTCAAGTTTAAGATCATGCAGCATTTACATACTCTATAATAAACTTAATTTTAAAATACCATAGAGATTATCAAAGTAATAAATTATCATTTATTACAATATATTTAAATATTTGATGAAACATTTTGTAAAATTGAGGCTGAAGAACTCTTACTATGAAACAAGAAATCTTGGGAATGAATTCTATTGCAACTAAAATAGTACATTGATTCAGTGTTCCTTCTTTCAGGTGTTTTACGATATTTATGTAACAGATAGTGTAAGAGATATGTAAGAGAAATTTAATTCTACTGAAGTAATAAAAGTTTTTAGATTATAAAGCCATTATATATGATTTAGAAATCTTTTTCTATCATACAGAAGTTTTTTTATACAAAATTACTTCCAAGTTTGGACAATTTGATAGATTTTCCAGGAAAGTTGCACAAGGAAACCTCTTGCACTTTCCCCATTTTTACATATAATTACAGTGATCAATCTTTAATAAATGCATAATATTATATAATTATTAGAATAATTATGAATTGTACTGTAGTGGTTAATTTTAAAATTAAATTCTATTTTCTGAACCTTGATTCTAACACAGAAAGTTGGCCCTTTATCAGATGTCACCTGTAAATTACTCAAGTGTAAATGTTTGAACTCTTATATCTACCTGGTATTTAATATCTTCCATTTATCTCTGAAGAACTTCCAGGCAAGGTCTCGGCCATGTGGATTTCGAGCTACATGTATTATCACATCAATTGCATCTTGATCCAGCACCACCTCAGAATTCAGTGATAGGTTCAGAAGCCTGAAGGGATAGAATTTTGGGTACATTTTGAGTTTATTAACTTAAAAATTTTTATAAAATTATAAAAATTTTCATGATTTAATTTGCAGTATTCTTCAAAAGGATAGTCCATTGAAAACTGTAACTATAAATTTGTCAATAGAACAATTTTCTGTTTACAAAAGAATTACCAAACTCATAATATTTTAAGTATTATATTAAATTCTGAAAAAAAAATCTTTGGGTGAAAAAATCATAATTGTGGTTTGATGTTTCAAACTCACATTTAAAATTCTTTATAGGAAACACTTCCTTTAAAAGTGAAGTTCATTCTTACATATGTATCTTAAATATATATGAAACATATATGTAAAATAATGGGTTAGAAACAAAAGTATATCTTTCAAGTCAACTAGTTTAGTCATGTTAAACGGCTATTTTCCTTAGCTTAGGGAAGATATATTTTAGAGTAACTATATATTTAAGGAAATAACAGCTCCAGAACAATTTGATTAACAGAGCATGCTTTCATGACTCAAATAAATCTAGAAAATTAATTGACCGACCTGTTTAATAAATTCCTATCATCACTGCAAGTTAAGGCTTCCAACAATATTTTCTTCTCAGAAACTGCTGTGGTGGAGTGAAACTTCATCCATATGAATTCCCAGACATCCTCATCCAGCAGTGAGACTCCTGTGCAGTAGACGATGTCTCTGACATTCAGTGGTATTCTAGAGAATCAAACCATGGTGCTTTTTTGTTAATCAAAAACTTCATAGTATTGAAAATAAGATAGATGTTGATTTACTACAGTTTTTGAAAAGATGATTTTATCTGAAAGAATAATACTACATACTAACAATATTCAAAAAAATAGCAATTGAATGATGAATAATCATTCAATTTATTTCTTTATTATTTATTTAAAAATGGTTTAAGGACATCCTGAAAAAGAAATCTAACAAAAAGTGTTCAGGGCAAAGGAAGCTTTAGAAGCAAACTGCCCCAGAAAAGGGCAAATTCTGTATCTGAAGCTGCAGCTGCAGATTACGAGAAGGGCTACATCAGGGGCCTCCCTGGTGGCACCAGGGGTTAAGCACAGCACTGTGAAGCTGTCCACAGCCACTGCAGCACAAGTTCGATCCCCAGCCAGTCAAGAAGATACCCACATGGCACAGCAGACTTCGCCTGACTTGCCTGCTGCTCCCCTCAGCAGTGTACTTCAGTCAATCTGCCTGTTCTGTTCCCCACTCTGTCTCTGGTGAATCCTCTCACCTCCTGCATCTCTGGCCTGTACTCCAGTTCTTGTATGCATAAAATAAACCAATCTTAAAAAAAAGAAGGGCTACATCAGGAGAATGTGCCCTGTAAGAAACTGTAGGTCAATTTTGTTAGCAATTGTCTCATAATACTAAAAATTTGATTATGAGATAAAACACATACATGTTTACATATATAAGCTAAATCTTGTTGACGGGCCATTGAAAAATCCCCACATCCCACCTACAAACAGGGCAGTATCTATCTAGCAGGTCCCACTGCCTAAGGTTCATGCAGACCCTGGGGAGAGCAAGAGCAAAGCTAATTAGTCGCGGGTCACAGCTCTCATTTTTCTCACGTCTCTTCCCATTCCACCAACCCTCATCTTTCTTACTCGCCCACCAGATAAAGACTCCATGAATAGTTCACAAGATCATTTATACTCATCTTTGAAATAAAACAAGATTGTTGAGCACTGAATTTGCCAAGGGCCTTCAGTTCCCAATGATTTCCATTGTTAATGAAACCCCCTTTTGTTGCTAAATTTGTAAAGATGTTCTAATAACATTTTAGCAAAATGATTGCTCTGGGGACAGTTTAAGATCTCTTTGTAGAAACCAAAGTCATTAGGAACAAATGAAAAAGCTCATTTGTTTGTAAAGCATGAGTTGAAAAACCCACAGAACCCATAGTTATGAACAGTACAAATGAGATTCTTGATATCAGGATTACAGGGAGAGAGGGGCCCTTCTCGTGAACATGGAAATTGTTTATGAAAATGTGACTATCCCCATGGTCATTTCTCTTTAACTGCTGCCTCCGATGTAAATCTTTTAATGGAATTTTATCATCTGGGAAGGAAAGCTGTGCTTGTTTTTCTCCAGGTATGTATGGTACACATCCTATATAAGAGCAGTGAGCTGGCCTCTCCTAGTTGCCTTCATAGGAGATAAATGGGGTAATGCTTAGCCAAAAGGAAGTGCTTTTATCTTTTCTAGGGAACAAACATGCTGAAATTATTACCTAATTAGTGTACTCTCTACTGTATTTTTTTGTTCCATTCTCATTTTAAATAGTATCACGCTAGAGTTCATTTTTATGATAAAAGTAATAAAAGCATAAAAGTTTAGTGTATCACTTTAACATACTTTAATTTTTGTATTTTGGTAAAATATTTAACTTTTCTATTTAGATAAAAGCAAATGTCTAAAAACTAAACACTGTGGATGGAAGTTTAAAAATTAGGTAGGTGGAAAAATAAAGGTATATCTGTCTTAGGAAATTTTTTTTTCTGCGTTAAATAATATAATGGTGGGAGGACACTAATACTTAAAATCACCATAAATTGGTACTTTAGTTATTAAATGGAAAACTGTGAAGTTGATCAATAAATTAAGATATATAAATAGGAATACAAAGATTTTGCTATTAGAATTGTCTCTGCTATTAGGTAAAATATCAGAACCATCTAAAATAATAAACTAGTTTAAGACATGAACAGAAACTGAATAATGGCAATATATTAATATTTAATCATGTGGTAAAACATTATTTAATATGATGAGACATTACTAAGGTCAGACTATATATATATATATATATCACTGTGTTAACTTTAAAATATATATGTAAGGGAGAAAGAATGAAATGATAAGAGAATATTTTTCCAGAATTTTATTTTTTAAAACATGCCTTTTTCTTATATCCTTGTTAATTTTTGACAGCACATGATTTCTCCCCTCAAATATGGTCACCATAGTTCTCCCACCACCAAAGCTCATATATTCCCTTGTGCTTTTTGTGTCTTTTGGGTAGATTCCTAGGAGTGGAATTGCTGAATCATATGGTAGATCCACTTTCGGTGTTTTGAGGAATCTCAACACCATAGTGGCAAGTAAAAGAATATTAATAATACTGTCTCTCGGTTGGGAGTTATGGGTAAATCCCTTTTAACAAAAATATTTTAAATTTAATAATTTAATAGCTTTTATAATTACTTTGGGATACATGATAAGTAAATGTATAATTACATTTATAAAGATAAAATTCTATTGCTATTAAAACATATTCTAATATAGAAAAATACTAATGTATAATATGTAGCAATAAATCTGATAATATGGTTAAAATATCTCTCATAGGAAAATTATACTTGCAAAAGAAAAAAATCACACTATTTTAAAATATAAATTTTGATGCCTTATCCTGAGATGGGTCTGTTTCTAAGCATGTTCTCAATGGACCTAATTTGACCTCTAGGTATGGTTGAGTCAACTCAAGGTCATTGTTTTGGCTTCATTTTCATCCTAATTGGAAAGGACAAAACTGCATGACTTCTAAGGTCCCCTCCTGCTTTCTAAGAACAAGATTCTTTTTATTAGGCACTGTATTAACACTGAAACATGAATTTAATTATTTCCAAAGACAATGAAAAAAATTTCTCAACTCACTAGCCTCTTGAAGAGTACCTCTTTCTGTGACACTTCAAATGCCATTGATATAGAGTAGGGCCTCCATTTAACTAATTTTAATTAATTTGCAGATAATTAATTCATTTGAAAGAATGTGTGCCTACTCTAAAAATTAAAAGACTACTTTGTGTGAGTCTTTCTTACCAACACTAAAATTCCTTCTGCCTTTTAAGTACTTGTACTCTTACCCCTACTTCCAGGGAAACCACTTTGTGACTTTAAAAATAGACAGAAAAATAACCAGCATGAGCAAAGGTTGAACTTGTTCAGTTTCCTCTACCAGTCGCTTATTCTGAGACCATTCTTTAGTCCCTTGTTTGCTGCTTGAATAAAACTTAAAGCTGTTTAAAAGAAATGGGTGCCTTTTTGCACCAGTATCACTTTCTTCAACGGAAAGATGGGGACAATAATTTCTTACAGGGTTTTTACAATTATTAAATGATATGATGTGTATCCAGTGCTTAGCACAGTGCCTAGTACATAGGGAGAGCTCAGTATAAGCTGTGTCTAAATGATGTCTGTAGCCCAGTGGAGGGGACTCAGAAAATTGTATCAATATATGGCAATGAAATTCCTCCTTATTACTTTTATTACAATTATTACTAAGGTGAAATGATAATAAATATTCCTATCTTTCCCAAATGAGTACTGGACTAGAATGAAAGCAGAAATAAAACATGTAGACAACCTTGCTAAAAGTAAATAAATATATTTAAAAAGAATGACAATACACCTTAAGTTTAAGGCATTACAACAAAAAGGCACTTTTAAAATCCCACCTAAATATACTAGCATACTTGTCAATTGAACATGCCACTGAGTCCCTTTTAAAATCTTGGAAGAAAGCAGAAACATTGTTTCTAGTATTACTCCAGGTAAAGGACAGCAGAGTCTCAGGTGAAATGTGAAATCAGTGACTGGAAAGGCCCCTGGACAGCAATGCAGCTGGCTAAGTACCACTCGGGAGGCAGCCAGGGATGCTCTGATCTAGGGGATCCTCTCACTTGTGCCCAACAGTGCTGCTCATTCCTATTGAATCTTAAGTATAACAAAAAGGAATACTATTGGGCCTCCCTGGTGGTGCAAGAGGTTAAGACGCAACCTATGAAGCTGTCCACAGCATGTGCAGCACGAGTTCAATCCCCAGCCAGGGAGATAACTACATGGCACAGCAGACCTCTCACGCCTCGCCCACTGCTCCCCTCAGCAGCGTATTTCAGTCAATCTGCCTGTTCTGATCCTCACTCTATCTCTGGTGGATCATCTCACCACACCTCTGGCCTGTAACCCAGTTCTTGTATGCATAAATAAATCTTTTTAAAAAAAGAATACTATTGTAAAACCTAGGAACAAAGGTAATTCAAAGCAATCTTCAGTGCCCTTTAGATCTCAAAACCTAGAGTAGGAGAAATCTGGAGGGGAAAAGACCACCTATATTTAAAATTACTGTGTTCTGAAAGGATGTTCAATACCTCTTTATTTTAATTTTGCATATTTTGGAAGAGGCATAGGCTGATCTTTCCATATGAAAGGGCAAAGATTTCTCTTCCTCTTCTAGGAAGAGAGGACTCATTTTAACTCTTGACACACTGAATGTATCAAAAGATTATATTTTAAGATAACAACACTGCTTTTAAATAAATCTTATAGTAAAAATTAGTGTAATTTGAAAGGGATATTTATTTAAGATAAAATAATACATATGAAGTGATTTTTTTAAACATTAAGTCCCATGTATAAAAAGCAACTATTATTTTTACAGGCTGGGAAGGCAGAGGGATGGTGAGGGCTAAGTGTCTTATCTACAAGACAATTTCATAAAACATAACTGCTACAGTAAAAAGACATAAAACATTGAGTGACCCAGACAACATAAAAGGAAGAGCACCAAAAGAAGGAAACTTCAAAGAAAAGGTAGAAAGGCAGAAAGAATACAATGAGAAATACAGAGAAGCCAAAATATTCAGAGTGATGATGATATAAACAGGCATGAGAAAGACCTAACAAAAGGCAAAGGGAAAAGAGCAAATAATTAGAAGAGAATTTATAACCTCTCTAAAATTCTTCTTTCACCTGGATTTTAAACATATTCTACAGAAAAGTTTATAACACTGTTGTTTAATATTTCACAACTCAGAGTGCTTATCACATGCAGAATCAATTATACCCATAGAAACTAAAAAAAAATCACACTGCTTTATAAGTAGAAAAATGAAGATATCTATGTTGATGACTCACTCTAAAACAGTGAGCAGCAGGCTGCTAGTATAAATAGCTCTAAAAGCATAAGATAATTTAAAATTTAAGAGGTATACAGTTGTAGTAGAAGTTGTGAAATAGTTGATAAATTGCCCTATTTATAGAAGACTGTGTTAAAAATGCGATGAATTGTTTCCTGATAATTGTATACCTATTTTCCATAGCTTCATAACTCTATTCTAATATTTAAGCCTCTTTTTTACTCAGCTGTGGTTAAAGCACAGTAAATCTAAGTGCCTGCTATGATATGAAGTCTAAATATATGTATAAAAAATTAATGGTGTTGTCTGAATCAAAATAATTAGGAATCTGTACTTTAGGTTAACTATTAAGATGAAAGATAATGACAAGAATGACACATTAGATACAATAGCAAATCCATAAGCACTGTTCTCATTCAAATCATGACCCAGGGCTGAGGGTTTATGAAAACTCCACTAGCTGATATTAGGTTCCATCTCAACACATAATATTTATTGCCCAGGAGTAATTTATAGCAACAACCATTACCTTTTGTATTCTTCATGCAAAGGTTGACAATTACAGAGATTTATTGTATCCATAAAAATACTACATCTATAAATGTGAGGGCCTGTGCAAAAGTGGTTTACCTTCATCTCTAATGTACTGTCAAGATCATTGAGGTTAACAAGGTGTTTTTCCAACCTGGGAAGAAACAACTGTGACAATATTGTTATTTTTTTAGGCATAACCACTATTGTTATTTTTTTAGGCATGACAACTAAGCTGTCACCAGTAGGCAATGAGTAATGTGTTTTTTTGTTTTGCTTTGACCAAAGTAAATTTGGGGGGGGGGTGTGTTTTAACCAAAATATATTTCTGAGGGCTTTCTTACTTTTAATTGATATTCATTATATAAGAAAATGATATGCATTATAAAAAGAGACTTTTTATTCATCAAATCCTGATGTTCTATGTCTTCATAGAAATATACCTTGGTCCTCCTACTATATTTTTATGTGAAAAATTGGTGAAATCTATGATGAACTTCATATATGTCTCTGTTTGAAGGTATAAAAACAGTTATAAATAAATTCAATGAAAGACAACTTACTTTAAAGTAGCTATGAGGATCTAGCTCTGTTTTATGAAGTAATAGAAAATTATTGAAAACAAAGCAATCTGGATTTTAGAGAAAAGGGGAATGATGTAGTGGATGAAAAAGTTATAACATATCCTAAAGGCATATTTTGCATTGGGGAATGAATTAACTTAGAAAACATTCTTGAAAAAGTTGATGTGAGGTTTATGATTTTGTGAAATAAATGAAATGGATGTGTGCACATATGTATGTATCTAGAAGATAATGGTTATAGCATTGTATATATATATGAAGAGAATGAGAAAAGTGTGTGTGGATGCATGTATTATATATTAGAATAAATTCAGCTAGGATTATATGAAAATAAAACAGTAAATTCATTTTTTAAATTATTCAATTGTAGCAAGAATCTTAAGCCATCAGAAAGAAAAAGATAGGTGGGATAGGGCAAAAAGAAGTACCTAATGTTGAAGAAATATCCTCAGTGCTAACAGCAATGTTAACATTATTTTGGGAAAATATAGAAGGAATTTCTTTAAAGTGTTTGGTAGTTGCTGCAATAAATTTAATAAACTTTGATGTTTCCGAATGCATCAATATAATCTGTATGTAAAATGTCATGGTGGCTGAAAATAATTTTGTTGGTGCTTCAGTTCTTAGTAAAATCACGGTAATGATTCCTATTGTAAGTGTAATCAACACTGCTCCCTGAGGTGCCCATGTAAATCTATATTCATGTGGCACTTGTATGGTGATAAACAGTCAGGCAGTTAAAATAGGGCTATTTTATAACTAATCAATAGGCATATCTTTTGATAGATGACAAAAAAGTTCAATAGTATTATATCTGAAATTGCTATAATATTAGGAAAACAAAACTAGTATGATAGGAAAATTACTATTTGCAGAAAGGTGGGAAAATCAATTATACTAAAAAGAAAAAAGTTAAATCAAGTCATCTTCAAAGGCATACTTCTGTAAAAATGAAAATACCTTGAAAAAACATTATTGACAATTTGCCTCTACACATGACTAGCAAGTACAATTTTTAAGTAAAATATGAGGAAAAAACAAGTTTAGAAAAGGAACAAGTGTATGATTATTCCAGTCTTTAGAATATAAAATTACAAATGCATCAAAATTACTACCTAAATGTGACTACAAATATGCACTTACTGGAGAAATATTAGTTCTTAGGTCAATGAAAATTTTTTCTGAACTGAAAAAGTAAATTAAAAATATATACAGATTGCTTAGTCCCTCAAGTAGGTCATTAAGTCGAATACTTAGCCCATGAGGGACTGAATTGCCCTAGCATGTATTGTAGCTACTACTTAGGTACACATAATAAAAAACTTCTATGTATATAAATGGTGAGTCAGGTAGTGAGTACTGCCTATGAAAAAGATTTCCAGTTGGACAAATTCAAAGAGGAATTAATTCTGATAGCAATCATACTAACTACATCTCATATATACTTTTCTTCTACATAACTTTTCCAAATATTTCTGTTTACTCAAATCTTACAAAAGAGCTCCCCTAAAGCTTTGATGAAGGAGCATAATCAAGTAACTGAGATTTTTGCTCTTCTCAGCAAATAAAAACAAAACAAACTGATTAACTAAAAAAAAATTTAAAACTTTCAGAGGTTGTTCTTGGGTCAGTACAGATTCTGCACATTCAGCTAAACATTTTTGAAAGTACTAAGACATTCTTGAGAAATGATGTGGAGGAGGAAGGTCATTTTTACACACTGTCCTGCTGCTTAACAGTCTCCTTTCCCTCTTCGCCTTAGTGAACTTGTCTCTTTCCTGCAGCCCTCAGGTAAGTGTCATTCTGCAGGCATGTCAACCTCACTGACAGGTCAAATGTCCTTTTCTTATAGATCTCACTTCTGGTTTCTCAATACAGTTAAAATCTTACAATATTTTTAGAACATCTGGTTTGTCTTTATCTATTGGACTGTAAGCTTCTGGAAGGTAGAATTCATATTCTGCTCATCATAGGATCCTTAATTCCTCTGAACATGTCAGGGTATGGCCAAGACTTAAAGCATATTTGGTATGTGAATCAAATAGAGCAAATGTCTAAATTAATACCAGTTAACTAAATTAAGTAGTCTTCTAACTATGGAATAAATAACAATATTATATTTTATAAATAGAACTGAAAGAGGCCTCCCTGGTGGCTTAGGGGTTAAGTCTCAGTGCTATCACTGCTAGGGCCTGAGTTTGATCCCCAGCCAGGGAGCTAACCCACATGGCACAGCAAATCTCTCCTGTCTCACCCATTGTACCCCTTAGCAGTGTATTTCAGTAGATTCACCTGTTCTGCTCCCTACTTTATGGTGAATCTTCTCACCCCCTGCACCTCTGGCCTACACCCTACTTCTTCTACACAAAAGTAAATACATAAAATGTTTGAAACAAAAATAGAACTGAAAGTTAAAAACCAAGTTGACTATCACCACTACTCAAAATTGGACTGGTGAATTTGGCCCTATAGCACTGCATCTGTCACTGTGAGAAATGCACTCTTATTAAAGATGTTGTTATTTAGTTTTAAGAACTATTACAAGTGCTATTGTTTAGTTTTAAAGAACCACAGAGAGATAAATTGATAAGATGTCAAAGATGGTAATGATTTCAATGGTAATAATTATTCCAGAGGTTCCCATGCCACTTTTTGCTTTAGAGACCCCCCAAGGGTAATGTCTAACTCTCTCAGCTGGGATTATGCAGGCAACAATTCATAACTGGGTGGCCAGTGAGTTACAAACTACTAAACAAGTTTATGGACAAGTTGTAACTATTAAAATACATAGTTTCTAGGGCAGAAATTTGATGGAATGAAAGTTATTAAAAGTAAACAAAAATATGTTTCTTCAAGTTTTGCTTTGGGGGAAACTAGCCAAATGTACTTTTAAAATCTGCATTACAAACATTCAAACAGGTAATTCACAGTATTTTTTCCCTCACTGCAGTAGGCCTAGTACAACAAAAATTTAGGGTGGAATTCACACACAAGATGCATGAAATTCTCTATTAATAGTACCCTCACTGTGCACAGTAATAAATAAGGACCTAGCCAAATAAATTATAGGGTAGGATGTGATATTAACTCATATACAAGTAGAAAAATGCAATTCAGTTTTAAGCTACTTAACATAATCCACCAAGAAATAGCTACCTCGTACAACATCCATCCTAACCTCTTAGAAATTAAGAGACAAATAATTTTGGATATTTTGACAAAAAAAAAAAACATTGTTTATGCCAGCAACTGATAAAGAGAATAATGAGTTGTAAAGCAGTACCGGCTAATATAGTAAAATAATGTTCTGAGTATAACATTTAAACACAGGTGAGGCTATAAAGTACTTCTGAAATAAAGACAAAATTGAGGGCAGGAGTTAAATTTTTAGTGGAAAATGACTTAAAGTAAAATTAAGAATTGTATAAGGTTCTTGAAGATCTGTATTAGAATAAATTTCAGAGGCAAATTTTTAGCCAGTATACCAATATTATATCTACACATATGAATATTTTTAAGTCACTATATAAAATTGTTTGGATTTACAGCAGAGGATTAATAATTAGTGAAAAATATATATATGAAGATTGGCAGAGGAAGTAAAGCAACTTCTAGAATGTACTGTAAATGTTAAGCTTCCAGGGCCACAACTCATACCTGGGTTATATCCTGCTGTTCAGTGTTGGGACGTCTCCATTGTTAGCCTTGAGCCTGTTCCCTGTGTTGTATTTCCCCCCTGGACAATCTGATCTACCTCTCATTGTTTCCAGTTTTACCCACACCCTAGCCTAGTGATTTTCAAAGTGAGTTGTTTGTAACTGGAAGAAATGGAGGCTTTTTCAAGGAGTGCTAAGTATATGGGTGGTAGTATGGCAATCAAGTTCAATGTTCTGAATTTTCATATGGCTTCTTTTTATAAAAATCCAACTTTCATTTTCTCTCATTTTCCATGATAAGAGCATATTTCTGATTCATTCACTTACATCTTTGAAGGGTGCATTATACTGTAGTACCAAATAAGAGAAAATTCTAAATATCAGTATTGATATCCAAAAGTGAATTTTCTAATTTTTAAAATATTTTGCTTTCAAAAAATTTGAAGAAGGGCAGAATTAAGTGGTAGGATGGAATTCAAAATTTTAGTGATTATTATGTATTTTCTGGCACAAACTTGAAACATTTTAAAAATTCATATCCTATTGCCATAACAAGACACCTAATATTCTTCACTATTTTTATGCATAAGGTTTCTTACCACTTTAACATAAAAAATATGTATAGAATTGATGCTGAAACTTTTCTCATTCTAGTAGTGAGCAACATATATCTGTGAATATATAAACTAATTGGAAAAGACCAATTTTTCACTTTTATATGTAGCAACTACTTTTGTTTTGAAATTATGTATCAAAGTTTGCAATGTATTTATGCTAAACTATGTACAAGAAATAATTGTAATGAAAACTCAATTTACAAAATACATTAACAGGGTTTTATAATGACATGGAAATAACTATGTTTGAATATGTGGTATGTACGCATTTTTATCACAGAGGAATATAATAGGGTGACCCAAATGGATTTTCTACCAAAAATGCATTATTAGACTATAATTTGAGGGAGAAGAAAAGAATAATATGAAGTTTGTAACTAGTAAATAAATACTTGATTATATTTTTAAATGGCTAACTGGGTATACACTGTTTTGATTGCCATTTGGAGATCTTGAAATAATTCTACCAAAAAAATGCCTATATGTTAGAAGTTAAATTCTTGCAATTATTTAAGTGTATGATAGAGCATTTTAGATATAGACTTAAAATGTTCTTTTAGGTAATTCATATGCATAAAAGTCTGAGCCCTGTTGTATTATCCCAGTGTTGTCATTAAAGTCTTTCTCTTGCCCTCTCTACTCAAACACCCATTAACTTACCACCCTTCCTCAATTATGCTAAAATGCGTCCATTTTTCTTCATTTCAATGACCAGCTCTGGAGGTTATCTCTGATCTGGTCATGTTCCCACATGAGTCTCTCAGAAACACCATAGATCTCTCCCTGCTTCCACTTATTTGAACTTCATTTTTTTTTAGTTTTTAGTGATGACTCTTAAGTTGTATAAGGGCAAAAACCCATATTCTCAACAAGCCACAGGGGCTGCCATTAGTTGGAGAAAGCTGCATTCCCTGACAGTGAGCAACATGGTGAATTCTTAGTGTGTGTGTGTGTGTGTGTGTGTGTGTGTGTGGTGAACATATGAACACACACCCTTGAACTCTGTAATCAGAAGAGGACCAAAAGTGCGGAATCATGAGGGAATTGTATGATGTTCATTCACAATGAGTATGAAACCTTCAACCTCAGGGTGATGTAAATACTGGTGATTTGGGGGCAATGTTCTCAACAAGGATGAGATTCAGAGAAGTTAACTGATTTGTCTAAAACCATAGCCATCTAATGATACTAGCAGCGAGCCAAATTCCTTTTACTAGCTCTCTGGAGATTTGGACAGCCCTGTACTTTCTCTTTCTCCATACAGACTCCCTACTGTGTTCACTTATCCACTGGTAACTGGACCCTGCAATGGGAGACCTAGCTGATCAAACCTTAGCCTATGAAAATTGATAGTAGATAAAAAAGCAACATAAAGAACAGAGAGAATAAGACCATAATGACTAGGAAATTTGACATTAGGCTAATATCTATATTCTAGGGGAAGAAAACGTGGTTTTTGGATAGTCATATACACACCAGAAAGAAAGAGCCTGACATGTCTGTATCTGTATATTCTTACAAAACATATGCAAACTTTGATGGACAGGGAGCAGATAGAAAGGAAAAGAGCTTATCGGAGGCTCTTTACACTATGAGATAAAAAGGCTGGTGAGAGAACATATATGTACCATAAATAGCAGTCAATTAAGAGAAGCAGGGATGGGGGAAGTAATATTTTTCTGGATACCAAGACAAGCAGTATTTTTTAAAACACAGGGGAAAAGAACAAATGTCTCCCTGCTCCTAATTAAGAATCTCTATGGTAATATTTGTTTTATATATTATGTTACTAGTCACATTCTTATATGTTCAAAACTTTTAAAATTCACAACACCTATTACATGGTGGTCTAAACAAGTAATAATCCAGAGATAATTAATGTTTTATGATTTCTTCTGAGGGTCAAATACTATATAGGCATTCCCTTTTAAAACTCCCATTATTTTTTTGGTTGGTAACATTATTGCCATTTTTCAGATGATGAATAAAATTACTTTTTTAAGATCATTTGGTGGACCAGCTGCAGTTTGAGTGCTGGTGTCCCTGACTCTGAAGTCAGTATACTAGCGGTTCTCAAAGTGTGTTCCCTGGAACAGTAAACATCAGATCAGTATCAGCTGGGAAATTGCTCAAAATGCAAATTTGTGGGCACCGTGATAACTACTAAATCTGAACTCTGGGAGAGTGGGGTGGAGCCCACAAGCTTTTAAACAAGTCCCCCCAGTAACTTTTCTTCATGATCAGATTTAAAAACCACAGGCTCATGCCATATCGCCTTCAAAAAACTGCTACTTAGACTTAATATAGAGAG
This sequence comes from Talpa occidentalis, assembly GCF_014898055.3. NCBI lineage: Eukaryota > Metazoa > Chordata > Mammalia > Eulipotyphla > Talpidae > Talpa > Talpa occidentalis. The sequence goes on from NW_023601653.1 coordinate 32,968,018, forward strand.
TGCTTGAGTCTTGTTGAGTGTCTGTTTTGTTTTTACCACTTTATACAAACATATATTACTGACACATGATTATTTCATGAGTTAGAAGACAGACTGATCAGTTGGAAGTGGACACCTAGATCCATGATCTGTTGTTAAAGAATCTTGGCAAATCACATAATCTTTGTGAGTTTTAGATCTGTCTCCTATAAAAATAAAAATAAAAAAATGATGAGCTCATGGACAAAAAGCACTTAGCCTTATGCCTGAAACAGCAAATATTCCTTAAAGCAAATATAATTTTCATTATTATCATCACTTATGCCACTAATATTAGTAACATTATAATTAATTGCATGAATAAGGAAGTTTATGTATCATGTAGGCTGCAAAGCTCCAGAGATGCTCTTCTACTTATAGATTTTATTATGGAATGACCTTAATTTTTCCATGTTTGAAATTAATTCCCAATTCATTCCAATTCAGTAAGCACTTTTGATTTCCTATAATTCTCAATATAGTCTGTTGTTTCAGGGTGTTTTTTAGAGTGATGAAATCAGTTATCAGTGTATATGTTAGGGAGGTATATCTATTGAAAACTTAAACTATTTTAAATCTTCACTCAATTTGGGTTAATGCTTAAAATTGAATCTTTTAACATTATTTGCAAAATAATACATTATCACAAAATTAAGAAAATGGGTTATTGTAGACATACATGTAATTTCAGGTTAATTTTTTTATTCAAAGAAAACACCCTATTGCCATACTGTGATCTCTATATAATTAACTATATAATCTCCATAGTGTTTTAATACAGAGATTTTCAAATAATTCACATGCAGTATTAATATATTCCTTATATTTTATTCAATGTAGTTTAAGTCAATTATTTCTTGTTTATTGGCACCAACCAGCAAAATAACCAATTTCTGTCTGTTTTATAATGCTTTCTATAACACAAAATCACTCTCTTTTCTGTCTTTTTTGAGAGTAAAATTTTCAGGTTTCACAACCTCCTCTCATAGCTCATGTTTTCAAGATCTTTTTATCATTTGTATTGTTCTCTACAAAATGCTCAGTAACTTGTCTCTTTTCTGAAATGTGGCATACTGCTGAAATTTGTCCCTAAATCCCAGCCTAACAAGACCTGAATGTAACTCAATTCATTTTTATGCATGACATCACCATTACAATTCATCACACTGTAGCATTTGAATATTTTAACAGAGATAAGAATGTCGACTCATCCAATTTATCATCGACTATAGTGCTTGAATTTTTCTCTCTGTTGCTGCCATCTCTAACTTTTCATTGCACTTTTTGGTTCCATTAACCTGCCCTGTACCAACTTTCACATCCATGCCCTTTTCCTAAATCCAGTGTCACTGATTTGACCCTAATTTATCAATCACCCCAAATATTTGTAATCCCTACTACATGATTTATTGTCATTTAGATTTATTACTATAAATCTACATGTTCCAAAACATAAGTATACTACTATATTGACTTTAGTTTGTTTTTTTTTTATTTAATTTTATTTTTTATCTATACAAGCACTGGATACAGTCAGACGTGCGGGAGAGTGAGATAATTCGCCAGAGCAAGAGCAGGGAACAGAACAGGCAAAACAACAAAATACACTGCTGAGGGGAGCAGTGGGCATGGCAGGAGAGGTCTGTTGTGCCATGTGGGACCCTCGCCAGAGGCCGGGAATTGAACCGGCGCTGCAGAGGTTGCGGGCAGCTTTGCAGCCCGCTTTGTAGCCCAGTGCTCAACCACTGTGCCACCAGGGGAGGCCCTAGTTTGGTTTTTTAAGATGATTTTTAAGATTCCAGTTCAATAAAAAAGTTTGTTTCCAGTTAAGCAAACAAAGTAGATTGATCTGTTGCTTTTATTTTTTTTTTGATCTGTTGCTTTTAGAAAAGCTATAAAGCAACGTTGTACTTCCTTCATTGACTCAATTTAAAAGTTAAATTCAGCAGCAACTATAGGTGTGCATTATTGTTTCATTTTTAAGCTATCATTCAAAAAAGACAGATTAAACCTCTGATCTTCACAAATAGGTAACTCAGTGGGTGTCATGTACCTTCACTATAGGAGGTCACTTAAAGTATGCTGCCAGGGCCATGGCATGTGGTTGGTTGAACAAATTTAAGTAAACAGTTACTTTCACTTAGCTTGTTTGGTTGGTCAGTTACAAAACAAAGCAAAACAGGAGAATATAAAAATGAAGAAAATCTCAAAAGAACCTTAATGTAACTAGGCCCAAATTTAATTATCTTGTCACAAATAAATTCCAGTTATCAAAACCCAAATAAGCTGATGCCTTATATATGAGTTTTCATTTATGAAGGAATTATGGAAGTGATGGGTTGTTTCAAATTCACATGTCAAAAATTACTACACTTATTAAACTAAACATCAATCCATGTTGGATCGCCTGGAAAACCCACCTTATCTATTCATACACACCTATCCCTTCCTCCTGTTCATCTACCAAACATCAATCCATGTTGGATTGCCTTGAAAACCCACCTTATCTATTCATACACACCTACCCCTGCCTCCTGTCCATCTAACAGAGTCCAACACATCATTCATGATGCAGAATGTTATTCTTTGAAGGTAACCCCTTCCTGGTTTGTATTCACACCATATGTATGCTTAGTGCTACCCACAGTACACATATACATTTACAGAGCAGTACTGTCTATTAATTTTGAATTCCACCTCTGCTTTTTAGCTACCCAAATATACAATTTTGTTAACATAAATGGATTATTCAAAAATACCAATTTTCCCAATTGCTATATTTTTATATGTAGGAAATTATATTGGCTTGAGTTCTCTCTGGAGAAATTATGGAAAGTCAATGTTATAAGTCCAATTTTAATAAAATGGTAAGAAAAGTTTAACATGGGTAAATTCACTAAAGTTTAAAAATAAGCATTAACTGAGAAAGGACATGTATCTGTAGCAAAATAAAACAAACAAAAATATCAAGCAAAAGGAGACCGAATTAGAGATAACAATCTAATGTGTTTTACTTTTCTTCTCATATATATATATATGAGAAGATATCTTCTCATATATATATATATATATATATATATATATAGTAGATCTTTTCAAAAAACTTGTATTGATTTGGATAAATGTTTGTTTTGATAGCCTAAAGATATGTATTAGAATTGAAGAAGGTAGTAAAAAGCAAGAGAAAAAATATTTATCATTTTCAAGTCAAATTATTTTAATAGCTTTCAGAAGACTTAACAAAAAAAGTTATTAGCAAAAGTTTTAAAAATGAGGATTGTTTAGTTCTAAAGAAGACTGATAACAGGTCTAATCACAGTTTTCAAGTATATAATGGATCAATTGAGAGATGATAGTGATAAAATACTTTCCTTAGTTCAGTATAAGGCCAGAAACTATTAACTTAAAGGGCAAACAGGAAAATGCTAGAGAAGGTGAGACAAATTATTAAGTAATATAGTGAAAAATTACCTCAGAGAATTTCAAAGCAGGATCACCACCCTTTGGGCTAGAGTCAGTAAGATAATAAATTTAAATCTAAATAATTCCTGGCAAGGCATATGCCAATTTATTCCTTAAGTAGGTTATACTCTTGGTGGTTTTCCGTTCATCAACAGCAAGTCCTTTTTTCTGTTCCCAAGTGGTCATCCCAGTAAGTCACAGGACAAGCCCACTGTGTCACAGAAAATAGAATCATCTGCAGAAATTGCTCTCAGCTTCTCCCCTGATCCCTCTCTCCTTAATACAGTGGCCAAGGACTGGAAATGTTTAGAAGTTGCCTAAAATGTCAAATGAAATTGAACATAAAGTTGTTTTTGGAAATATAAAGACACCTGAGAATATTTTAAAAACAATAGTAGTAAGATCACTGATCTTTGATTTACTTTTACGTTTAATATTCCTTTCATAAACATTTTAAGTGACATTTAGTATATTTCTTATCACAAGTAATTATATTAAATAATTTTAACCTATAGTCTGCATTCAAATACAGTATTGTGAAATTCCAAGATAAGATACAAGTTTAAGATTTCTGTCAAGGGTCACTGAAGGAGTAAAGATATTTTTCATAACCCTTTTGATTTTCATCTTTAAAATCAACATTTATATGCTACTTTATTTATATCATGCGATGGCAGTTGCTTTATGAATAAATACCACAACCTTTATAAAGAACTTAATGTTTGACCTAAGTTTAATGACTGGTCTCATGAGATAGCAAAGCTATCAAAATTAAAATAAGCCAATAAATTATATATGAAAAATAAGTATCCTGATTTTAAAAGTTTAAAACTGGATAAAACATTGCAAAGATAAGTGTATTTTGGATTTCATGCTGTTGTCTTGAAGATTGTGAACCTGAAACAATGTTTTTCAGTGTTTTACTCTTGCTTTTCTTCAGTTGATGTAATGTAATGCATCTGCTGAGAATCTTAAAATAATATTAAATGATATCAGAAATACAGGAACTGGTTCAACTTACCTGTTTCTGTTGCTGGAAATCCAATCTGAAATAAGTGTTGATGCCTGCTGGTGACAGTGCTTGTTACCAAAACTGCATGCCAGCATTATAACTTCTCTGCGAAGTTCTCTAGGTATTATTAAAAGGGAAAAAAAAATCAGAAATAAAAAGCAGTGTTAATATCTGGAAAGGGTAACTCCTCCTCACCTAAATAGTAGTTTAGTAAATAACTAGCACAAAAATGGTGTTTTGAACCAAAAATCCTATTTTGCTGAGTAAGTGACAATTAGGCAGGGTAGAAGTAAAGCATACCCAGAGTCTTCTCTGGAAACAACGCTACACACAGTAAGAGGTAGGGGTTCAGATCTCTACTTTACCAAGAAAAGCAGGCCTTAAATTAAAACATGGCAAGGAAATGCCTTTGTTCTCAGTACCAGGTGGTGGGTACTGTGCTACCCCACAGAAGTACTCCCAGGAAAGAGAAATGAAAGATGCAGAATGAAAGAAAGATTGTCCTATGCTGCTGAAGTCACAGTGGTACTAGTGGTATGTTACTGTACAGCTCTGGAAGGGGGGAAGCAAAAAAGAAAATGAAACAGTACTCATGTTGGTAAGATGCTTGAATAAGAGATCCATTAAAATTGTTTTTTGGCCATCCAAGCTTGATGTAGGTTGTTGCAACTTGCTTTAAGATATATTCCTAAATGGGAGATGGGAGAAATAAAGGTAATATCAGGTTCAAGCCACTCCATGCTTACAATACAATAAAATGAAAATATTTTGTCTCTCTACATATATACATATCTCTTAAAGTATTAATTGGGCATCAGTGATGTTCCATCATAATTTTATGCAACTTAATTTTTTTAAATATAGAAAATAAGGATAAGATACAATTGCAGTGATGGAATCTACTCTATTTCTTATTGAACAATTAAGTAATTTTTACTATTAAATATTTTACATGACAATTTTTGTAGTGAAATGAAAAAACTGAAAGGTATTGATATCACCCATGCATACAAATATACAAATGTATGTGGATATAGTCTGTGAAAATGAACACACTATTAGTGTTTATATGTCTTATTTCAATAGAGCATATTTAAGGCAAAATTGTTATGTAGGCCCAGCCAATAGCCTGGCATTATTGAACCTGACATACTCAGAGCCCTCTTCAAAATGATGATATAGTATTTCAAAGTCAACAATCCATTCAGCTAATGATATATTTAAATTTTTGTAGCAATATAAGATATGCTCTTCTCAGTTTAATGTGGTTCTTGAATTTTGTCAAAGGAATGAAAGTGTTGAAATTATAGTAAAAGCAATTCTTAATTTTTATTGAAATTGAGATGTCTGACATGATACACTATTCTGAAGTACAAATATATATGCAAAAATATATTTTACATTTACAAAAGTTTAATATTATGTCTGTTAAGGAGAAAAGTGTAATATGACTTTCTCTAGCAGATAAAAATGTTACAATAAATGTAATGACACATTTCTTTGTGTGTCTATTACAAGGGCTTAGATAAAACTGACAATGATAACAGTCAAGTCAAGATTATTTCAAATTTAAAAAATATTATAATAGGTGTTATTATGTGCCTAGGAAAGTGATGAGGATTAGACAAAAAGAAGTAATTCTAATGACCACCAGACAATTTGGATGACTCTAGTAAACATCTCATGTCCAGGCGATCTAGGGCCAAGTAATTCCAAATGTGTAGGTTAATCAGCAGAGCCAATCAATCAAAAGAAATAGGACGATTTTATAAGACACAGGATAGACTGTAAGTATAAGTAAAGGAAAATGAAAGTGCTCAAAGGCAATATTCTCATATGCAAAGCTTCACTGGTGAGAAGAAATTTAGGAATGAAAGGTCATTAGTGGTACTAAATCCTAATCTAATTCAAAATAATTATTACATTAGATCAGCGCAGCAATTCTGGTTCACCAGGTGTCAAGCTTAGGAAATCTGGTCAGGTAACATTTTGGAATGTTTGTCATGTGTTCCTGTCTATTTGGATTATGTATTGTTTGCTCTCCTGTATCCCCTTGGACCCAATTATGAATGGGCTTTCGCCTCAATGTTGATCTTATCCTTGTTAATTAAGGAAGTGAATTGAATTCACTATGCCCTTTTGGATAAAAATAATGATTCAGAATCTTTACTGAAACCATCCATATTCTGTTAAGATCTTTAGGATCGCTCTACCCAGGGTAAGTCCTTTGTGAACAGAGAGCCCTTTAACTCTTAGAAAGTAAGTTTGAACTTTAAGGATTTGCCACATATATTTGTTCTTAAATTTTGAAGCATTTAAGCTTAATTGACACTTTTAGGCCAGAACAAAAAGTAGTTTGTATTAAATTTTTCTTCAAGTAATTGTCACCAGAGTTACATAGAAAATCAGGACAAAAATGATAACACAAATAAGAAGAAAGAACTAAATGAACTCAGAATCAGTTGAATACAGATTATAATGAGAAAATAGTTTATCTTCTGGAAATAAGAAAGAAGAAAAAATATTTTTTTTACATTGAAGACATTGTATTTCTCCATGCGGTCCAGTAATTTATCTAGAGGATAAAGGGCTCGGCTGGCAGCATGCCAAGGAAGAAAATCCTTCTCCTCAGACAGGTATCTGATAATCTCCAGGGGAATATTCTGAGGCAAATAGCCAGCTCTGCACAGTCAAAAAAGTTAATGTTAATTATATGCAGAAAAGATACATGATGAGCAAAAATGAAGATTTTACTTATGCAAATAAAAGGCAGAAAGCAAGATTCATCAAGTATAAAGTATACTCTGTGCTATAGAAATAAAACACCTTTTAAATATAGTCCCACTTAGGATGTCAATGTTCCTTAATATATACAGAGTTGATGTCAAAAATTTACATGAACACCAAAATATTAGAAAGCATATTTTTAACAAGAATTGTGGAATTTGAATAAATTCAACTCTAGGTATTTTCCTGCAAAGAAACTCTTCAGAGGTCACAACTAATTGAAAATAATTATTACTGAAGCGAATTTTCAGTTTCTCAAGGCATTCTCTGTATTTTTCATGTAGTTATTTGTGATGATATTGAATATATATCATTTTCAAAAGGATGATCCAATTAAAGTCAGGCAACTTACAGTTTTGGCTGTATCTATATTACTTTACAATATAAGCACATTTCAAACCCACTTGTTTTAAATTTTAAAAATTCCTTTCCATTATACTTAAAAATCAGAGTTAGATTAAAATAGTCAATATTACAAAAATGCTAATAGGCCCTTCCCATTTATTATTTTCTTTTCAAAATAGATACATGGCACCTTGAGAACCAATATCAGATTCTTAGGAAAATATCAATATATAGTTTTTTAAAATAAACTGAATACATGTTGCCCATATTTAAAGAGGCTATATTCACAAGAGGACTCCAAAAAGGAAGTGTATATCTCTAGTCTCCAGTAGACTTCATATAAAATCCTTGCAAAATAAGTGATTACCCATAGTACATTAAAGAGGGTATTGGGCCTCCCTAGTGGCACAGCGGTTGAGCGCTGGGTTGCGAAGCTGCCCACAGCCTCTGCAGCACCAGTTCGATCCCCGGCTGCCAGTCGAGGGTCCCACATAGCGCGCAGACCTCTCCTGCCGCCCACTGCTCCCCTCAGCAGTGTACTTCATCACTCTGCCTGCTCTGCTCCCCACTCTGGTGAATTCTCTCATCCTCCCCCGCCTCTGTCTGTACCCAGTGCTTATATAAGTAAATAAATAAATCTTAAAAAAAATTAAAAAATAAAGAGGGTATTAAAATTGTGAAAAAGTTTATAAGGTAGAATATGAAGCTAGGCTTTTTGTGATCATAATGTAGCATACACAAATGTTAAATTATAATCTATACATCCAAAACATATAAGTCAATGCTACCTTATTTAAAACAGTGCTACTAGCCTCGATTTTACATATATATGTATATGTTTTTATACATATATATAAAGTGACAATGTGGATCTTACTAGATTTTTTTTGAATTAATAATTCAACTTAGTGATGACTTTTAATGCAGGGAACAGATAAGTATGAAAACAACCAAATTCCAGTTACCTCTGTTCTACACATTCACATTAGTGTTCTTTAGTAGCATCAAGAAGTTAGATGGGGATCTCCCTGGTGGCGCAAGGGGTTAAGCACTGCTCTTTGAAGCTGTCCACAATCTCTACAGCATGATTTCGATCCCTGGCTGGCCAGGGAAATACCCACAAGGCGCAGCAGACCTCTCGTGTCTCACCCACTGCTCCCCTCAGCAGTGTATTTCAGTCAATCCACCTGTTCTGCTCCCCACTCTGTCACTGGTGAATCCTCTCAGCGCCCCCCGCCCCGCCCCCCGCATCTCTGGCCTGTACCCCAGCTCTTGTGTGCTTAAATAAATCTTTTTTAAAAAAACAAGTGAGATGGCTTTCTTTATTGTGTTTGGTAGAGAAGTACCCTACCAAGGGAAGGGTATTGGACAGGGAAGAAGTAAAATCTTTCATATTCACTTAAAATAAGTGAAAATAAGTTTGCTCAAGATGGTAAAACAAATTCATAGGTGAATATTGCAATTGTATTTACAATGTTCATAATAAAAACCATTCTGGACTGATTTTCATTCTAAAAGTAGCTTATAATTTTTCAGACTTTGTTATGTGTTTTTCCCAAATTTTTAATACTAGATAACGTTAATTAATGTGATAGTATAAATTTGTCTCTGCTAATATAATCCACATATCACTGATTATATAAATATATAGTCCAAGATTTTTCTAGAAGGCATATCTTTGTTGAAAAATTAATGTACTAAAAGAAAATTTAGTAAGTAGCTAACTTATAATAAATCTTGAAATAGATATGGAAAATCTGCAAAGTTGTTTAAGTTTATGTTCTCACAGATTTAAGCATACTAGCTTATGTCAGTTACAATTTAGTGTTTTATTTCACCTCTACAATAACTAGCAAGCTTGGTAAATAATAAGATTACAGATTAAAAAAAGGTGACACAAGTTATAGAAAGACTTCAACTTGAGAAGGAGGCTGGGACTAAAGTCTGGAATCATTTATGCTCCCTATACAATTAAGACAAATAAACCCAGTCTCTCTGATACTCACAGATTCCTTATCTATGAAATAGGAAGGTTAAATTAGTAGTTATCTTTTCTATATTTAAAAAGCTTTAATTTGAACCTATCTAAAATTTTAACCCGCTGAAAAATTATAATATGGGCATAATTTGTATAAAATTTTGAAAAGGTACTTTGTGATTTCATATCCTCATTCTTCAGTTATTTAACATGTACAAGTCTAAGAGGCAGGATTTAGATCCTAGTGTAAAGCAAATAAAAGCAAACCTGATAGAAATTCCAAATAATGAAAAGGCAAGTCAGGAAAAGCATTCACTGAATAGAGAAACGGAACAAGTTCTGTTTGAGTCCTTAAGGCATAAATCACGAACTGCTCCACAAAATCCAAACTCTTCTCTATTTCCAGGAAAGACCATAATTCTTTTTTTTTTAAAGATTTATTTATTTATACAAGCACGGGTGAGAGAATTCACCAGAGCCAGAGCAGGGAGCAGAACAGGCAGACTGATGAAGTACACTACTGAGGGGAGCAGCGGGCATGGCAGGTGAGGGCTGTGTGCCATGTGGGACTCTTGCCAGTGGCTGGGGATCAAACTGGTGCTGCAGAGGCTGTGGGCAGCTTCACAAGCCAGTGCTCAACCGCTGTGCCACCGGGGAGGCCTATGACCATAATTCTTATGTCTTTGGTATATGGCCATGTGATTAAGGTCTAACCAACATAATATGAATGCTCTTCACAGTCAGGGTTAGTCCACAGACATCTCTCATTAGCTCGTCCATATTCTTTTCCCTGAAATGAGTCTTCTATGGTGACCTTGAAACTCTTATGCTGAGTGTAATAGAAACCACCTGGGTCTCTGGGTAATTGTGTGTTTAAGTATAGTTCTCATATTGAGTTCCATTATATGAGCATGAAATCCACTTCTATTGTGTTTGATCCAAATACATGTTGAGACTATTTTTTGAAAGCAGTTAACCTTCTCTAATGCAATCCTCAAATAGAACAAGAAACAGATTACACACAAATTACTCTCATTTTGCGTTGTTACAAACATATGTAAGTAATTACGTACTACATAATTTAATATACTTGCATTTAACCTACTAGATCAAAATATGTAGCTACACTCAATTGGACAAGAGGATTATCAGCTTCATTACAAAATTAAAGCTTGTAAGAGATAATGTTGGTGAATAAGTTACCTAGTTTAGATATGTGTTTGTGTAATTGCCTGGTAATGATATCTGTGATTACTACTACTGATAATGCAATCAATATAGGGAAAGTGTGTGGAATCCAGTGAATGGAACACCACATTAGCTTAAAGTAATCAGCCCAGTAGGGAGCACACTTAGGGTCCTGATGCTTAAAGGCAGTTTCCCTAAATTTGCATCATCACAGGAAATTTTGCTAGCAAAATGGGGAAAAAATAGTAAACTTAAAGAATATTTATTGTATAACAAAGTATCATTAATATTTTAGGAAGAAATTGTAGATGATACCTGTCTTCTCTACTGTTGGGGCAGGCAGGTTGTCATAAGGAATGATTTAGGAATCAAAAAAAGACAATGGGAAGAGAAGCAAATGAGGAAAGTTAAATAAATAGAAGATTATCCAAAGACAGCTCCACAGTTCCTTCTCCCATCTTTCCCTGAGTTACACATAAGCCCCTAACTCCTCCTCCTTCAATTTACTGGAGTTTGCAATGAAATATATTTTTAGTTATATAAGAAATATTTTTTATAAGAAAGAGATTAAAGGCACACTGTTTTAGTTGATGCTGAAATGCATTGGTCTTAGCTGACTTTATTTTCACCTATAACCGAAGATACCTTCCTGTGACTAGAAGGGAGGGTAGGGATGGAGATATAAGGGAGGAGGGGGGTCCAATGGTCTATGGTGCAGGTTTTTTGGTGAAGAGGTGTAACAACATAGATCTGAGTGATGTGAACTTATTTCCCTCAATCATATGCAAAATTGTAAACCAATGTTACCTCCTTAAAAAAAATTCTCAATCCCTGTGAATGTTGAATCTAGGATGTGCTAAGATAAGTGGTGTGTACACTAAAAACCTATTTCATTGTGAATTTTCTTTAAAAGAAATTTGGCTTCTGAGTGCTTGAAATTTGGGGGGGGGATTAAAATTATAATCTTCAGACTCATCAGAGCATCATAGTTAACTCTTCATTAATTGAATATTCATTTAAAATCAATAAACAGCCTACTACATATTTCACAATATATGCAGAAGACACTCTCACTGCCCCTTAGGGCACAGATTTTTAAAGCAATTGCTGAAATGCTTAATTAAAAAGTTTACTGGGTTTTATCTATTATTCTTTATTATTCATTATTAAAAGACTTTATGTGTTCTCAGTAGGGAGGTCCCATGGGGCAGACTGAACACTGTACTTGTCCTTGGAATGCTGCAGAATAAAGAGGGAAATACATAAGGCAGGGATCTCTGTCACCCAGTGGTTCATTTGGTCAGTTCCTAAAGATAAAAGGCTACTGCTCAGGCATTGATGAGCTATTGCCTGCACAATGGAAAAGGAAGTTGCTTATTAGTAAGTCCTTAAAATAAGAAAGAAGAAAAGTTGCAGCAAAATGTTCCCCCAGTCACCCTTTTGCCTGCCCCTTCTCTTCCAGGAAGTCTTCTCCCAAACCTGAGTTAGGCACCAGTTTTCTGGACTTTCATAAAACCTCCATAGCAATCTTGTTCACAACAGTTATTATGATGTTTATCATAAATTTATTTTAATGTTACCTTTTTCATTTACTAGACTTAGATTTGTAAGGAAATGAAGCATGCTTTACCTGTCTTTTAATCTTGATTAATACAGAATCTTGTACAGAATAGGAACACAATAAATGTTCCTGAAACTAATTAAATTACTGTAATAATTTCACAGTCCTTAAAAACAGGAGCACTTTCAAGTATATTAAAACAAACATCATATTTTTTTAAATTAGCATTTTTTGAAGGTCAAAAAATACCAGCAGGATAGGAAAATTCTATGTGAGTGATATTTATAGTGTTTCTGCTCATCTTTTTTATTAAAGAGATACATGAAAGATAAGGTCTTTGCTATCTAGCCAAAAGCTTTGAATAAGCTAGTCTATACCAAATAAAAAAAGCTTATTGCAAGTGAAAAAGCACAGATGTACACACACACATATATACTCACACACAAACATACATACATATGTATATACATAATTTTTTCTCTGATTAGCAAATTACTTTCCCAGAACCATGCTATTTTATACCATGTATTTAAATGAATTGATGGAAGACTTAGAAATCTCTTTCTTATTGTCAGGAAATTGACAAGGGTGAACTACATGATTTCTTGGGTTCCTTCCTAAGTATATATTTATTAATTAAAAGTCCAGAAGTAGCTTATTGCAAATTGTATGGTACCACTAACTCCACAACTATGCTTTTCTCTCAACACTCGTGGTGCTTTATATACAAATAAAATCTCTCAGAATACTAGCAATCATCTAAATACAAAGGATCCTCTGAGCAGTCAATAATATTAAAGAGTCAATATTGACCAATAATTGGAAGAGCTAATAGATATTAGCTATTTGTTTCACCTACTCCCTGACCCACTCCTTTTGCCAAAAGATCTTAATGATCAGTCAAATAATCATTTTAAGAAAACTACCAACTTTAGTAATTATAAGATATCAAACGTTGATACTTGTATTAGTATTATGTCCTGATTTATGGTATATCAGCATGGCGTTGAGCAAAGATAGTCCAAGTTTATTTCAATTTACAGTCCTTAAAATTTTCAAGCTCATTACTATTATGCACATTTTTTTTTTAGATAAAGAAGCTAAAGTTTACAGAAGGTAATAAGCACCCTGACTCACTCAGCTCATAAATGACAGTCAGAATTCAATGTCAGGACTAGCAAGAAAGCTCCCACTCATTCTACCACATGAAGTTGTCTCCCCAAATACTATTTTGAATTAGAGTTAAATGTTTACTTTTTCTCTTCCTTTAACCACTATTTATATGTCACTATCATAGAACTTGTCACATTAAGTCAAATAGGCAAGTAAAAACATATTATAATCCTAGGTATTATGAAGGGTAAGTAAATATCAGAGAAAGAAGAATTATAGGAGAAACAATTTAAATAGGGTTCTTTTTCTTAATAAGTTTTTTTAAAGATTTATTTATGCATACAAGAGCTGGGGTACAGGCCAGAGATGCAGGGGGTGAGAGGATCCATCAGAGACAGAGTGGGGAACAGAACAGGCAGACTGACTGAAATACACTGCTGAGGGGAGCAGCAGGAGAGACAGGAGAGGTTTGCCTCGCCATGTGGGTTTATCCCTGGCCAGCTGGAAATTGAACTCATGCTGCAGAGGCTGTGGATTACTTCATAGTGTAGTGCTTAAGCCCTTGCACCACCAGGGAGACCCTAAATGGGGTTCTAAAGGAACCTCACCAAAGATATCTGCATGAAGTGAGAGAAAAAGTTGACTCAATCAGGTCAGAAGAGAATTCTGACTGAGAAAGCATGTACAAAGGTCCTGAGACAGAACAAATCTGGGATGTTGGAAATAAGAAAATCTTCACAACTGAAGTAGAGTGAGCCAGAGCTAAAGAGTAGGTTATGAAGTAGCAGATATTAGTGACACTAGGTGAAGCCCTTAAATTATAAGAGCTTCAGACTCTATGTCTATGGGTGGAAAGTCACTGCAAGTTTTGGAGTTGTGACGTGAGATGATCTGATTATACTCTAAAAGGGTGACTGACTGCAGTTAAAAGCAAACTCAAATATGCAAAGTGGTCTTTTAAGATGAAAATGAAGTAAAATATGATTTTCTAGTTTTTTTTCTCTCCTCCCTCACTTATGAGAAAAATATCTACTTTATGAAATAGATGACATAAAATAGCCATGATTTTTCTAAGATATGATCTGCACAAAATCTATTTTGGAAACATTTTTTTATGCAGGTATCAGGAAAAAACTCCAAAAACATATCTGTGCATTATTTATCATTACCTCATTGAGTAAAAAAAACAAAAAAACAGTGTTATATGATACTAAAAAGGTCACTGAGAAATCACTTAAACAATGAACACATATTAAAAGAATATATACTTTATACATAGAAAGTTGCATTTTCCATTTTGGGTTGTCAATTAGCAGAGATTAAATTTCAATACAGCAAATTGCCTGAAAGAGCACCAGAGAAATCATCCACAATAACTTATGATTTCCTTGGGAACTACAACACTTAAAGTTCATATGGAAATCTGCTTACTGGGCAGTGAAATTTTCCAATGCTCTACAGAGCCACATGGGAATAAAATGAATTAAAAAATCCAGCAAAATTTTGCTGAGGTTTAGTTTATTGCCATCAGGATAATCCAAAGACCCATAAATCAGTGGGACTTCTAAATCCCTCCATGGCTGCTTGTAGAGAAATGTATGAGCAACAGGAAGCTAGAAATAAGATAAATATCACTCAAGCCAAGCTACTTTAAAATAACGGGATATATCACCCTTTGTCTAATATTTGTCAAATTCTTTACATTTGCCTTTGAATTAGTTCTAATATTCTGTTGAAAAGATAATGTAGTTCACTATTTTGAGTCTTTTGGGATTATATGTTTTCCCATCATAAGTAACAGACCTAATAATTCTTTTTATGTGTTCCAAATGATTTTTTGGACAGAATACCCAAATTAGAATTATCAACCTAATTCTAAAAGTTATATTGGGGTTCTTGTTAAATCTGAGTTCATGTTTTTAGGCTTTGTCCTTCACCAACTGGTCCCAGAAAAGGGAAAAGAGGCAACAGTCACTATGGCGTCCCTGTATTCCAGACTAGCCAGTGAAATACTTGTGTTATTACGGTCTCATGACAACCTTCTTAGGTTATATTACTATCCCCATTTTACAGATCAAAAGTCAGGCTCAAAAAGAATACCTACCTCTCATATTGCATATAAGGATGGTACTGGTATTTGAATGCATTTTTCTGCAAATCTATAATATTCTTACATAGTTAATAACTATTCCAAAGAAAGGCCTGGCAAGTAATTTTGTATTCCTGTTCCCATCTTCTAAAGAAAAAATTGAGAGGAATATGGGACTATCACAAGTGAAAGTAACCCGGGGTGGATGCATGGGAAAAACAATAAAATAGATACAGGCAAGAAGCAAGTGGGTGGGCCATGTCTGTGACTTTTTAATGGGAGGCACCATTCCTCCCACACTGAGTTCCTGCAGAACCTCAGTCTAGTCTCGATAAGTAAGGGAATAACCACAGCACCTCTGGCTTGGTCAGTGTAATTGCAGTTAGGAGTAAGAAACATGCCATGAAAAGCATGCCTAACAATAACACTTTGCTTTGTGAAATATTGCTGATACAGCTAAAAACAAAAGGATGTGATCTAAAAAGGAGAGAGGGAATTGCATAAATTATAATTTTTTTAAAGATTTATTTATTT
Source organism: Talpa occidentalis (assembly GCF_014898055.3). Classification (NCBI taxonomy): domain Eukaryota; kingdom Metazoa; phylum Chordata; class Mammalia; order Eulipotyphla; family Talpidae; genus Talpa; species Talpa occidentalis. The sequence goes on from NW_023601653.1 coordinate 32,984,105, forward strand.
ATTTACACAAGAACTAGGGTACAGGCCAGATGTGTGGGAGGGTGAGAAGATTCACCAGAGCCAGAGCGGGGAGCAGAACAGGCAGACTGATGAAATACACTGCTGAGGGGAGCAGTGGGCGAGACAGGAGAGGTCTGCCGTGCCATGTGGGACCCTCGCCGGAAGGCCGGGATCGAACCGGTGCTGCAGAGGCTAGGGACAGCTTCACAGTGCTGCGCTCAACTGCCTGCGCCACCAGGGGAGGCCCAAAAACTATAATGTTTAATATAAGTGAGAGGAAACACGTCAAACAATAGATGACATTTTCTCCCTTGATTTTTTTTATTTTTTATTTTTTACATCATTGTTCATTTTTTAAACAATATTTGCTTCTCCCCTCAGGTGTAGTCCCCATAGAATTTCCTTCACCAATGGACCTGTGCACCATCACCTCAGTCCCCTGTGTTCCTCCCTCCCTCCCTTTGATACCTCTCCCTCTTCCTCCCCTGCAGGATGTCTCTGATTTATAATTGTCCATTTTTGTTTTGTTGTGTTATTATTTTTTTACACTGATGTCTTATTTGATTCCCCTATATTCCTCCTATAAGTGAAACCATCCAATATTTTTCTTTTTCCTTCTGACTTATTTCACTGAGCATAATTCCCTCTAGAGAACTGAGGCTACCAGCAGTGGTTTTTGGGTGCTATTCTCAGGTTGTGCAGGAGAGGATTAGGAATTGAATAATGGCAGCGCAAAGGAGAAATTACTTCCGAGACATAACTGTGGGATTGATTCCTGGATTGGGAAAGAAAATGGAAAACAATCCAACTCAATCAAAAATCTCAAACAGAAGTCTCAAAACCAAGCCAATCCTATTCCCATTTTATCCATGTTTATCCAATTTATGTCACTACATATACGAGGCCATCACACTCCCCTATGTAATTTTCTAAATGTACAGCTAAGGTCTAACATTTAGACTGATGAAATGTTAATAATTAAGCAGGAAGATTAAACCCCTAAAATGGATACATTTTGGGGACAAAAACACTTTGAGAGTATAATCTAGTCATGCAAAAGAGAATGATGATTCAGTTGAAAAGCTTTAGAATAGCTGCCAATAGTGATACAGGCAGTCTAACAAGAGCAACATGAGAGCATTCCATTTAATCTGGGTTCTGCAGCCAGCTTGAAAAAGCTCCTGGCCAACATTAGAACATATCCCTCCCTCCCACTAGTTTAAAACTAGTGGATTTAAACTTATCAAATACACTTAAATCCATAAGGTCAAAATGATACTTAAAATAAAACAATACAAGATAATTGGCCACTATGGAGAAAGCTGGAGAACTGGCTCATTATTTTTGAAACTGAAAGATACAGGGGAACAATCAAACATTTATCCTACCTTTCCTTAAAAAACTGTATCACGAGGTCACCAAATAGTAAATGATAACAAGTTTCTCTTTAAAGAACTATTCTACTTATGAATGGAAAATAAATGAGTGAATCATTGTGAAACCTCTAGGGATGAATACATTTAGGTATTGAACAGCAAAAGCTGCCATTATATAAAGAGAGATAACTAGTTATTTCATGTGCCATGTAGAATAAACTTGCTAAATATTTAAACCATTATAGATCAAATCTCTATATTTGATTACCAATTTATAGGCAAGCGAGGCCAGAGGAATATATAAAAGCCCAGAATGGGGATGGAACCAGAAAAATACAGACTGTGGGAAATCATGTAGGGCAAGCAACTTGATTCTTCACCAGATAATTTGGAAGGAAAAAAAAAATTAAGATAAAGTGGAAAAGTCAACAGTTTAGAAGAGATTAAAAAAAAAAAAAACCTATCAACCAATCACAGAGCAGTAATACCATCTGGGTCCTAATTCAAAAATTATTTGAAAATGTCATTCATGAGAAAACTGAAAATTTAAGCACTTTTGGATATTTGATATTATTGAAGAAATGTGAATTGCAGATTTCATATTTAACAATGTCATTTTGAGAATATAAGGTGGAAAATTATAAAAGGACTTGGTATCTAAAATATTAAAGGTTTGATGGGTATAATTATTAACTCATAGTTAATAACTTGCTAATAATTGATGAGGAGCAATTCATACAAGAGTTTCACTTCATTCTTTTCCCAATTTTTTTGTGTTTAAAATTCTTCATAATAAATAGTATAGTCTGTATTTCTCCATTGTTCATCATAAATTCCTCAGATTGTCTATACTTAAAAATATTTGTGAATAAGGAAGTTTCCAGTCTCAGTTTCCTTCTTTACAAAATGGAAGAAATGGTGTTACCACCCAGGGTCATTGTGAAGGTTAAAGAAACAAGAAATGGAGGAGTATCTTGTAAACTGTAAAGTACTATACACATGGGAAAAGTCTTAAGGCTGAAGAATCAGAATCAGAATTCAACAACCACGTGTTTTGCATTTGTATTCTGACCTTGATTTGTTCCTTACATCGAGCTACTAAACTCATGGCTAGATCCCAGCACATTCATTTTCCCCTTAGGGACAAAGTACCAAATGGTAGTGTAATTGCCAAGGGAAAATTATTACTCTGTTCTGAATTATTTCCATCATAAATCCAAAAACAGTCAAACAGGCTCTGTCACAAAAACGACAGGGTTGCTGTACAGTGATGAGAATCCCACATACAAGTGCCCCATAAATCCGTGAGTATCACAACCCTCCAAAGTGATTCTGAATCATGCGTTTAAATCAGAAATGGGAATTCAGGCTGGCAGCATGTTGGTCAACACTGTAGAAACAATGAAAATGAGGTGATTTATTTAGCCATCAGTGTGACATACATCCCATCATCTATCTGATATAGTTTGTACAACACGTGACAGCATCATGTTTGTTTTCTATGCACATTTTCTATCACATCAAAGGGGGAAAAGTCCTTTTCACTTAGTAATGATAACATTCATACACATTTCTCTTAAATTCAATCATAGCTGCTATTAGCATGTCAAAGAAACAATTTCCAGCAACAATAGTGAATGATAAAAAAGGACACATCTTCCGTGTGTACCATGCATTTTCTCCATCTCTAATCTTAGTAAAATATTCATCTTCACTTACAGTGAAATATCTAATCTGATTTTTTATGATTTAAAGTGATATTTTCCTGCCTCTCAGAATACTATGCTCTATTCCAAATTAGAGTTAAAAGCCACTCAATATCATTGCAGATGAAATGTGGAAGGTAAAAAGACATTTTATCACTGGTGAGATAGAAAAATAATATAATTCATTGCGTGGAAAAGGGATGAGTCTCTTGAATCACATAGCTGTACCCACTTGAATCACCTTTGGGGATGTGGACATGGATATGGACTTTAGATAATTTGTTCTCATCCTTAAGTGTGCTACAAGATAACCTAGAGAAATAAAGGACAAAGCTAAACAAATTTGCTGTGCCTCAGAGCATATGATGTAAATGGTGGTATCAAAAGAATGTTACCAACTTATTTGAGATTTTTGGACCTAAAATGAGTTTTGGGTTTATTTGAGGAAATTTTCAAAGTTGTTAGAATTAAAATACACTGAGACCCTTTTGAAATCAGTTTACATACATATTATAACAGATAAACTCTGACCTTGAGGACACTAATTTGTAGATAATTTATAAAACCTCCAGGAACAGCTGTCAGGGAGGGAGGCTGTTAGGTTCCTCTAACAGCTACATTTCTAGCTTCAACTTTCACTATCACAAAATTCTGAAGATAAACCATTTATATAGAAATATTTTAATTAATCCTGGATACCCAATCGAGACATATAAGACTATAACCTTTCTTTGATGTTCGTTAATGCTAGTGATGTTCAAATAAAACTTAGGATAAGTAATGATAATGATGTTCTAACTCCTTAATGATAATTAACAATTAGAAGACATTAGTGGTATAGATTTACTGTGTTCTAACAATGACACTCATTAATTTTAATAACAGTCCTATAGTTAAGTCCTCGCTTATTGTCTGAAAATTTACCCCTCATTACCACTTGTAGGAAGTATTTTTTTAAAGTTCAAGCATCAATGAAAATACAAAATAATAACAGAAAAATGTGCTAATCCAAAACAAGGTTGTAAATTTGTATTATTACAAAATGAGTGTAAAAATGCAATATATCTTTATGTAAGAGTCGTTTTTGTTTAAAATGCTTCATATGTTGCTAAAACTGCCATATGTAGTTTAGCAATAGTATTGATATTTAAAATGACATAAAAATGAAAAAATTAGAAATGTTTCTCCAGAAAGAAAACCATATTTGTAAGATAAAAATTATAGTATCCTAATTTTAAAAAGTATTACTATAACAATAATCTTCACAATATCACAAATTTAACAGTAAAAAAGGAGAATTGTTTGAGAAAAGATGAGTGGAAAAATCTTAAAATAGAAAGTTAGAAAAACGTTAAATTTCAAATATTCTTAAAAAATAATATTGCCACTAAAAAATAATATTGCCTTTCAAAAGGAACTCTATATCAATCAAACTATCAAAAAGGATTTTTTTCCAGTGGGTTCATTCATAGCTAAATCTTTACCCATTAAGTCCCTGTTAAGATGAGGATATCAACAGACTCACACTTTGTACCAATTCTTTACACATTTGGTTTCACGTTAGTTGCTTGTGATTTTTTTTGTTTGTTTAAAATGTACCTTCTATTTTATAATCTTAAATTTCCTTGTTATATTAAGTTCCACCATCATTTCTTTAGACAAAGCAAAATTTATTACATAAAAGATTTTGCATTCTCTCTACTAGAATAATTTTCACTTACAATATTCAAGCCTGTCTGAATTTTCCACTTTCTAGGTAACTTCCTTTGTTTAATATATTTTTTAAAGATTTATTTATGCATGTATACAAGAGCTGAAGTACAGGCCAGAGGTATGAGTGGTGAGAGGATTCATCAGAGACAGAGTAGGGAACAGAACAGACGGATTGACTGAAATACACTGCTGAGGGGAGCAGCAGGCAAAACAGGAGAGGTCTGCTGTGCCCTGTAGGTAGCTCCCTGGCCGGGGATCAAATTCGTGCTGTAGTGGCTGCCAATAGCTTTATAGTGCTGAGACTTAACCCCTTGTGCTACCAAGGAGGTCCCCTTTGTTTAATATTTAAATCCCAGGATAGTCATGGAAATATGTCTCAATGTTAAACTCTCTGTATAATATTTTTTTTCTGAAACACAGGTGTCCTTGAAACCCATATAGTCATGTCATTATTATAATGTTTATGCCTTCTATTTTCTATTTCTTCATTTTTTTTCATTTTCTACTTCTTTATAAATATCAAATACATACACATACTCAACACATACACACATGATGTGTCTTGTTTATATTTTAATTGTTTTCCCTTTGAATATCTCAACTCTATCAAGCTTGTTCACCTCATCCCAGACTATGTTTTCCCTTGTGTCTATGAGATGTTAGTCATTCTGATATGCATTTCTTTCTTGTATTGTCATTTCACTTTCATTCTTCTTGTCAGCCAATCTCTTTTGTTATTCTTTTGTTTTCTTTTGTCAATGTTGTCTTTAAACTTATGCCTCAAAAAAGCTGCATTTCTTTGTTATAATTCTTTGAAATAACATAGATGGGTGCATTTGAATTTTTTTGCTTGATATCATAGTCTTTTATTATTGTGATTCTGAACTATCTTTCTGAAGATACCATTCCTTTTCTTTAGTTCAATAATTTCAGGTTGGATTGTGTCCAAATATCACACATATTGGGAGGAACTTCCAATCCAATAGAAGCATTTGTTGATGGATTGTAGTTAAAGAGCAAACACGGTGAGTAGGTTGCAACTGTAGCTGTTTACATTTAGGGTTATTATTTTAAACTTGGTTTAATCAAATCATTGGTTCCACCTGTTTAGGAGCTTATTTCTGCTCCATAGTTCCATTTTGGAATATGCTAGAGAGCTGTGTAGTTCCTAGTTCATACATGCATATTGCAGGTTCTCCTTGTGGTGATTTAGAATGTAATTATTTCTCTGAATAGTAGCACTATCCATAATTGCCAAATCATGGAACTAACCAAATACCCATTGACAGATGACTAAATAGAGAAATTGTGGAATATATACTCAATGGAATACAGTTATTTTAAATGTAAAGTAGTGAATTTTGAGACAAAATGGATGAATCTCAAGGTAATTATACTTAGTGAAATAAATCAGAAAATGGAAGACTAGCATCCCATAGTTTCACTTATCTGTAGAATAACAAATACAAATAATTAAAAAAATGGTAAAATACATCAAAAATAAATATTATACTTAGTGAAAAATGTGCTAGTTACCAGAGGGAATGTGGGAAGGGAGAATGGATTAGGGGAAGGAAAGGAGGAAAGGAGAGGGTATTGTGATAGGAGGTTTGGTGGAGAGTGAATGAAGCATTGAACATATGGAGAAGTAAAAATGTAACCCCAAAGTTATATGAACATATAAACACTAACAAATTTAATTTTAAAAATATGTTAATGTTATCCTTTAATATATGAAAGTTTTCAATTTTGATAAAGTCCAATTCACTTATTGCTTATTGTTGTTTGCACTTTAATGTTATATTTCAGAAGACTTTGCCTAATTCAAGGTGATGAATATTTTACCTATATTTCTTTCTTTAAAAAAGGAAGAAAATTTCAGCATATTTCAATATGATGAGTTGGCAAGACAGTAAATATTTCAGCCTTAAAGAACTCAAGGTCTCTGTTGCAGGAATTTAACTCTACCTTTCAAAAAGTATGAAAGCAGCATAGTCTATATATAGTGGCTGTATTCCAATAAAAATTCATTTACAATAGTAGGTAACTGGTATGTAGGTCAGAGTTTGTCAAACCCTGACATAAGCAAGTACACACACACACACACACCCCTAACAAGTTAGATGTGAAATTTAAAAACTACTGCATTTATAATAACATAATGATAAAATATACAGGAATAAATTAAAGAGAAATGTTAATACCTATATGCTAAAAACTACAATAAAACTGGCAACAGAAACTTAGAAAGGTCTAAACAAATGAAGAGAGTAGAGATATATAGAATCATAGAATCCAAAAAATAAGTTCACAGCTTATATAGTCAGTTAATTTTTGATAAATTTTCCAGAAAATCAGTAGAAAAAATCTTTTAACCAAATGGTGTTGAAACAACTATTTATCTAGCCGTTAACCTTACTTAGCTCATATAGAAAACTTAAGTAAACATGGACTTATCTGAAATAAGTAACATTATTAATTCTCTAGATGAGAACATAAACACTGCATATTTTATAAAAGAAAAAAATAAAATGGACCTCAAGAAGATTAAATTTTTTCAATCTTAAAAGAAAAACAAACTACCAATTGAAGAATATTTTATTTGCCTCAGAATATTTAGAGAATTTTTATACCTCAATTATAAGACATCCTACTTTAAGTGAACAAATTATTTGAATATATTATTCACAAATAAGATATACAGATGACATGTAAATGCATTAAAAGATTCCCAACATCATTGGTCACCAGAGTACAAATTAAATCACAATATTCTATGCTTAATAAAATGGCTAATGCTAAAGATTGATAATACTAAGTGTTGGCAAGGATACAAAGCAGTCACACACTGCTTGTTGGAAGAAAAACTGGTTCAACCACTTTGTGAAAGCATATGATAGCATCTTATAAAGCAAACCTTCTATGCAACCCGGCAAGTCCACCCCTACATTTTTACAAAGAGAAAACAAAGATGCATATGTAAATGTTCATAATGGGATTATTCATAATAGACTAACACTATATATGTCTAATATTTTTTATGCTATCATTGTTTAATGAGTAACAATACTGAGGAGAACATCAATATTAATTTGTAACTCTGGTATGTAAACCTCTGCCACTAGGTAGGATGCCAAGGTACTCTGGGGTATCTAATTCCTCATAGGTTAACAGCAATATTATAGTTATCAACATATTTCTTCATAGAGTTTGTCTTGATGGCCCTCCTAACTGGACTCCTTGGTTCCATACTTGTTCCCTCATAGCATATGCCAACTCAACAGCCACTGTGATCCTTTAAAATCATATCCAATCACATAATTTTTTTAAACCCAAAAATGAGTTTCTCTCTCATTCTGAATAAAAACCCCAAGTTCTCAAAACAACCTATCGAGTTTTACAGGATTGGAAAATGAGTTTTTCTGACCACTATATTTAACTCCTTGTCTGTGCTCCCTCTCCAAACATTGCTGTTATTACTTAGCTTTGTTATATAAATTCTCTGAAAGTACTACTATCTGACATGTAATTAATAGCTTGATATTCTAAATATAATCACTATCCACTGCATTATAAGCTCTGTGAAGCATGGATTTGGGCTCTTTTATACACTATTATTCACTCTATTGTCTATAATAGTACCTGGTACACTGCTATACACCTAGTAGGCATTTAATAAATATTAGCTGAATAAATGAACTGTCACATTGTGGATAGGCCACTTGGGATCAAATTTCTATCCCTAGATACACATTATTTTAATGCCTATGTATTTTCACATATATAAAGCTGTTAATGTGTAACTTCAATATAATGCTAACTTTATATTACAGAATTTTCCATTTGTGAATTATTCTTATGAATGATGATCATTGTGAGTGCTTCTCATGCTTTCCATTATTTTTATTTTGTGAAAGATGCCTTCATATTACTTATCTATAGAAATAAAAAAAACAGTTCATTTTAATATCAAATACATGTACTTTGGAAACTAGTCTATCTGCTATGAAAAATAGGTATTGGATGATGACAGCACATACAAACCAGGTAAATCAATACTGAAAGATTACCTTACTAGTTTCATGCATTTTGTAAAGATAAAAAACAGACAATAAGTAAAAAAAAAATATGCTTCTACCTTACTTTCAATTTGCCATAACTTTGCAGTAAGTGAATATTTTAAAATTTCTTCATCAAACACTTGTAACCTTCCACTGTCTCAGAATATTTATTCTGATGATTACTTGGTATATAATTCATGTGTATAAAATATTTATCTTAGTAATATCTTCTTTTACTGCAAAATCACTTGAATCATAGCTGAGCAAAAGTGATATTCTTAAATTTTAAAGTTCTATATTACTTTTCTCACATGAAATTATGCATGAAAAATAATCTTCCAAATGCCAAATAGAATTATTTCATCACAGCATGAAATAAGTATCAAGTCTTTGTTATCCACCTACCCTTCAACCCATGTATCTATTACCTACCTGTCAACAAACTCATTAAAGTTCACAACGTATATATAATTTATTGAGGTACCCTATGTACTACTTTTACATTTATTGAGACACAAACTTTCATATGGATTTCTCAATCCTCACACTATAAGAAATCACCAATAGTCTATCAGTGTCAAAATTCAGCCTAATGCATTAACGTTTTTAAAATGGAAATAAAAAACCTGAGAAATTCTACAAAGACAGAAGTTAAAAAATCTAGTAAGCTAAGAAGTCAGGGACCTAATTTTTCTGCCCAGTAACTATACTTTGTAATAATTTTGGTCTCACTATCAGATGAAAATGGAGAAGTAACATTTTCCTCCATAAGACATGGATAGGGCCTCCCCGGTGGCGCAGCGGTTGAGCGCTGGGTTGCGAAGCTGCCCGCGGCCTCTGCCGCGCCGGTTTGATCCCCGGCTGCTCCCCGGCCACCAGAGGAGGGTCCCACATGGCGCGCAGACCTCTCCTGCCGCCCGCTGCTCCCCTCAGCAGTGTACTTCGGTCCTTCTGCCTGCTCTGCTCCCCGCTCTGGCTCTGGTGAATTCTCTCACCCTCCCGTGCTTCTGACTGTACCCAGTGCATGTATAAACAAACAAATAAATAAATAAATAAAAACATGCCTCTATTAAAAAAAAAAAAAAAGACATGGATAAAATTATTGATCGGCCCTCAGCTTACACACTTACTTCCAATACATTTGCACACAGAGAATGCAAAAGCAACTAATTTTCACTTGGGGTTTTTCTATTTTAGCATTTCTTACAGCACTCTCAGGAACCCTCCACTAATTTAGAATGTGTTTAAATTAGAATCCACACAAAATTCTCTGATACAATCATTATTCTCTTCAGGGTCTACTAGTCTTACTTGAATTTGTCACGTATAAAACACTACACTAAAATTTTCTTTGTTATTACAAACCCTCTTTTTCCCTATTTTGGGTTGCACTGGAGAGTTGATGCTGAACCTCTGTTCAATTGTCATCCTAATTAGGTAAAGAAGTTGAGCAAACAGAAGTTGCTTTAGAGGCAAAATCAACTGCACTCCAGTCCTTCCCAATTTTGGAAAGAAGAGTCCAATATGTAATTCAAATGTGGTCTGATTCTCAAAGCCTTGTTGTACTTCTTAGCATCTGAATTGATCTATACTCCTATTCAATGTTAAACAGGTTTTGGTAGTTCTAAGAGTCAGGTTTTCCTAATCTGATGTTTTCTTATATCAAAAATAGTAAAGACCTCTTCACCAGCACTCAATTCAACATAAGAACGTTTGAAGCATTCCCCACAGAATAGTTCAAATTGTGTGCAATTAAGAGAGAAAATCATGTGTTTCAAATCCAAGGTTTTAAGATTTGCCACATACATAAAAGTATGTTAATTCGAATCACTCACCTTTATTTCACAAATTTTTGGAAGTAAATTTTCTTTTCCCCTTTATCCAAGTGTTGCTTCTTAAGATATAAACATAGAATCTTCTACATTTTTATGGAAAGTAGAAACCAATGTAAAATACATAGTTTGTAAAATACTTTAGTTTGCTTATCAAGGTAGCTCTGATACCTGTGATAAATAACTATTAAAGACAAAGATTGGTTTTATGAGTTTTGGGAGATAAATATGAGCAATTCTTTACTGTTTGTTTAAGAAAGATGATTCTCAGAAAGAAGGCTATGAGTCTCTGTTTTTAGGTAGAAATCACCTTCACAAGATAACTTAAAGTTGTAGTAATTAACATAAAGCCAGTACTAATATTTTATGAAAATATTCTACATTTTGAAGATTTCTTTATAATTTATCATAATTAAAGTGAAAGGAGTCTTTTTGAAAGCCTACACTAATATAGCTCTTTGTGGAATTTAGACTATTACATTAACAGATGCCAAATGCCAAAAGAACTTGTTTAATTTCTCCACAGGTGAATTTACTTCAAAACACTTGTTTTCTTCTCTGGAAGACTCAAGTGCACTGTTTCAGCCTTATGAGACTTACATTAATCAAAAAGAAAAAAAAAACTATGTCTTATTCACATTCCTCGGTCTTAGAGCTGGTATTAGAATATGTAGTAACATCTGATTTGGGGCAGCCACAAGGGGCCTGTGTAAAAGGAAACCATTAAGTTTGGTGATCACAAGATGATATGCAGGAATAGAAATCTATGCTATCTAGTTATTTTGGGGTGGCTATAAGTACATTCAATAGATATAAGAAAAGGAAAAGGACAGCACAAAAATTACACTTGAGTTCTACTAAGAATGTTGTGGTAGGCATATACACATATGACCCATTTTCAAACTCATAAAAAAATCCCAAAATGTTAGTAATTCCAATTCTGCGGATCTTACTAGCCAAGACTCTCAACAATTAGAGGGAAATAAAATTAAACAGACTTGGGACAGTGTTCAAAGTATAAGACCAAGGATAATGAGAAAAACAAGTACAGATTTTTAAATTATAGAATCAACATGCACACATTTCCAAAAAAAATTCAAATTATGAAGTGGACAGAACATAACTTTTAGTAAGTATAGTTGCAAATCAGTTAAGCAGAGCCAAGGAAATGGCACGCAATAGTTCTAACCTTTACACTTCTGACACTGCCAGGTATGTGCAAAAACAGCAGTCAGGCGAATGACAGTACCTAGACAGAGACTGAACTTCTCTCAGGATGTGGTGGCAATATATTGTGAGAAAGGGGTTGGGTTTTCCAACCAGTAGGTTCTATTTTTGCTATGTGTCCACCAGAGGAATATCGGGTTAATATCATATTATCTTTAAAGCAATATCACTGTGTCTAGCAATAACTGATGTCTTGACTTGTCCCACATATATACATTATCAGTTCTATTTATTATTTAACCTACTAAACAAACATTGACCCTTCACAGGGATCTGGCATACCTAACCTAAAGAATAATATCACAATATTTTCTTGGAATAAAGATGTGAGTAAAATTGCATACAACCATGGAGCTCTAAGGATCCAAATTGTAAAACTTGACATCCACAGAGTAAACTAAGAGTGCTAATCACAAATTATATGGTGGGTTAATTTCAGCTCTGATCAACAAATAGTCTTGATTTTCTGGTCCTAGTCTTAAAGACAGGGTTGTATCAGATTTACTTCCAGGAAGTGTTATGGAAAAGGTATACACAACTTTAAAATATGATGTGAATTCATACTGCATAAAAACAATAAAAGGCCATGATGGTATGTGATGTTAGGAATCCCTTAGATTGCATTCTTAATCTCCAGGAAACTAAGGAAGCCCCCACACTGAGTAACTTTGTCTCTGTGTGCATATCAAAAGGCATCAACCTTTGCCACCAATAAACACTTATAAAAGATCAAAACATCTCAGGTGATTCTGATGCAGGTGGTATCTATGACCATGCTGAGGAGCACTGTACCTGCATAAGCAAAAAAATTCCAGCAAGCAGCAGAAGAGATGACTCCAAATCATGAAAGGAGAAATGATGAGATAAAGTGATCCCAGTCTAGGAACGTAAGGTCAGAAGGCAATTCAGATATTTCTGTCAAACATGAGTATTAAAAATACCTACTCAAGTAAAGTTGGTGATATAATGACATTTAGGAGGAAACTCTGCCTAACTACTTTAAATTAATTGTGAGCAGCCAAGTATTACAAATTCTTGGGAAGTTCAGAAATCCTAGAGTAAATTCTTATGATATCTCAGACTTAGATTTCATAAAAACTGTAAGATCAAAAATCACAATTTGTGTCAACTCTGACTAGCTAGCACTAACTGTATAATGTGAATTATAAAATTATTTTTAACGTGTGAAATGCTAAATACACACACACATACACAGGCAAATTTGTACTTACATTTGGAAATTTAAACTATTCTTTAAAAAGGGTCTCCCTGGTGGCCTAGGGGTTAAGTCTCAGAGCTATCATTGTTACAGCTTGAGTTCTGTCCCCTGCCAGGGAGCTAACCCACATGGCACAGCAGACCTCTCCTGTCCCACCTGCTGCTCCCCTCAGCAGTGTATTTCAGTGGTTCTGCCTGGTCTACTCCCTACTCTGTCTCTGGGGAATCCTCTCAACCCCTGCACCTCTGTCCTATACCCCAGTTTCTGTATGCATAAATAAATAAAATCTAAAAAAAAAAAAAAACTCTATTCTTTAATAAGAATAGTTCATGCAAATCCACATAACATACAGACATCGCCTGCACTTTCATAAGTGCAGAGTGCAGGCTGTTTGCTATGAAAATGGATCAAGCCTACAGAATGGTGTCAAAATATCTCTCTTCTACTTTCTATTCAGCAATCTCAGACATTAGACATTAATATTAAAACATTTTCTCCTACAGAGCTGAAACACAAATTTGACTCTGGAAGGTTACATATTTGCTTTTGATTTAATGCAGTACAATTTAATGTCTCCCAGAAAGTTTGCTGTGCTCAGGAGCCACAGGTCTGTCTTTAATTCCTCAGAAGGTTTGTGCTTCTGAGAAGTAGTAGGTGTGGTAGTTTCCCCTAAATCTTTATCCCAAGGACATCTGTGGCCCCACCCTCAACAGATTTCTAAATATAGCTCAAAGGAACATTTAGCTCATTCTTTAACCTTGAGCAAACCAGTGACTGCCTACAGGAACAATTTAGCTTAAAAATAAAAGAATATACTCTAGGTTTTTATTAGGTTATCATAGAAATAAAGCTGAAAACTTCTAGCTCATTATAGTAAAATATCCTGGAAATGCTTTTAAACTATTTTTAACATGTATATCGGCAAAGCATTGCATAAACTAATTGAGAGACATTTTGGACATGAATTTTTAAATAATTGCACACAGGTATAAAATGCGAGGGTTTCAAGGTGACTTTTTTATATATTTCAAGAGGAGCATTCATTGATATTGACAAATAGATAATTAGAAGGCCCAGGTTCAGAGATGTGAGAAATGTTATCATCTTTGAGAATGGTTCTTGCAAGTTATGCTCACAGCAAGAAAAGATGTACACTGATGAGAAAGACTGAGAGGAAAACTATGAACTAATTTTAATAGCTTCTGGTCAATGGCAGAAGACTGGAAGCATATAGTCAACAATAAATCTTATTTTGCAATAAACAATTTTATCACTTTCAGGATTTCATAAATATTTAATTGCAACCCTTTTGCCCACATGTTCTGGTTTAAAAAAGATAAGAACTTATTCATACATGGATACTTCTACCAAGTAAGTGTAATGAAAGCAATTAAGAATCATCTTTCTTTCCCTGCCCAACAAGTATTCCATTATAATTAATAATTCTCAGGGTTCCATGTAAAGCATAACTAGCAAAGAAAAAAATGTATGCTGAAATTATACTTAAAACAATGAAAGAGAGGGATTTAAGGAAGGAATATAAAAGTAAACTTCCTTTATAAAATCAGAATTTATAAAGCTATAGTCAGAAGATTCACGATTCATAATCAAGCTGGACACAGCAATGTTCAGTGGAAGTGAAATAGTCCTGTTATCTCCATAACAGAGTGGGGGAAATCAGGACCAAAAAAATCCAGCTTACCAAGGTGTTTCTCACAAAAGAGTTTTTAGTTATTCCTTCTCAATTTCATCCATGAAAGGTCAGCATATTACACTTTTAAACAACCAACCATCTAAAGAGAAAAAACTGCTCTTCAACTAGCTGGGTTTCGGATGCAATTACTTCTTAGATAATCATGGTACTATTTTCTGCAGTAAGAAAATAAATGATTAACACATGCTTCTCAAAAGAATCTTGAGACAAGGTTTAGGAAAGACATCCAGAAGATACAGAAGACTTCTATTAAAACTATCATGGAAGAAAATCCACAAAGAACAGGTTACTATCACATATTAAAATAGTAGCTTTGAAAAGAATTCTTAACCTGTTACTTAATTTTAAAAAGCCTTGTTGTTTTTTATTTACAATATAGGATTTTTCCCCTTGAGTGTAATTATCATAGCTTATCAACCATCAAAGTGCCCACAGAATTCTTAACCTTTCTAGATGCCAATTCCACTCCTGAGAAATCTCAGTTTCTTATTACTCAAGTTGCCACATGAGTCATTACGTTCTAACTATTTACCTTCCATAAGTCTATCCTGTAATTTACAATTTTGCCTACACTTATTCAGCCTACTCTCAATCTTTAATGATTTTCCATAAGAAATTTTTTTTCTAATGCTATTTCCTATATTATGTTCTTTATAATCTTCCTTGGCCTCATTAATTCTTTATATCTCAACGTTTTCATAATATTTTATTCATATAACTTATTACTAAACATAGTTAATTGTCTACTTTGTATCACTCCTGCTATATTATGAATTAATTGAAACCAAGGACTGTATAGTGTTCATTTTCCGATCTCCGAAACTAACAATGCTTCATCAATTAAGGAAACAAAACCGAAAACAAACATGAATACCCAACAAAAAAAATGTAGTCATTTTAATCAATTATCTCATAGATCAAGTAATAACACAAGGACATTTGCAAGGTAATTTAGTCCTTAATAACATGCAATGAAAATTAGGGTATGTAAGAACAGAAGCAGTGCCATTTCTTATAAAAGCATGTATCATAAAAATATAAAGAAAATAATATCATTACCAGAACCCATGTACATAAAATCATAGACCTTGACTTAGGAACCTGAACAAATGGGGAGAAATAATGTTTTGGTATGGAAAGCTTACATTTGAACAGGTGTTAATACTTTAAAATTAATTTATAAATCCAATGGACATCAATCATAACCACAGTGGCATTTTTTAAAGGGCTTTGTCGAACTGATATTGAAGAGAAAATATATATGAGTTTCAACAAGAACAAAAAAAAAATATTTCATCAACCACCACAAGCTACAAAACTAAACTACTTAGAGCCACATGGAATCATTACAGAAAGGAACAAAGACACATATTAACCAGAATCTAATCAACTCTAAAACATAAGCATATACATTCAGATAGATACAATTTCAAATCTATGAACAAGGAAAGTCCCTTAAATGAGTAGGATTTTTGACTAGTTATAAAGATATTCATTTTAAATACAATTAGGCTCTACTCCATTCTATATATAAAATTTAAAGAAGATTGAGATAGATGTAAAAGCAAAACAGCATTATAAAAAATGGAGCATTTTTAGTCTTCACATGGTGACCTTCTGTGTGACAGAGAACCAGAAAATTACAGAAGTATGACTTGACATAAAAAATCAAAATTTTTGAATGATGAAATGTACCACATAGTTAAAAAAAAAACTGATATAGTATTGAGAGATAATACTGTAAAAATACATACTGCAAAAAGAATTACTATTCTAAAATAGCCAAGAGATCTCAGAAAATATAATAGGAATGATACTTTGTCCATCTTCCACCAGGTAAAAATTCACAGAAGACTAAGTACACAAATAGCAAATATATATGAGAAGATACAAGGGCTATTTTAACTAGTATTGCAACACATTTTGAAAAGCTATTTTTGCTATCCAACTGTCAAAAAATTTTTAAATGTTCTATTCTTCATTATGGAAAACTTGGAGGGACTTAGATGTTCTCACATAGTAGATGAAAGCTTATACTGGGGAAAACTTTGGAAGACAATTTGTAATATTTTCAAAAATTTCATTCCTTTTGAACCAAAAATTCCAATTATAGGAATCAACCCTATAAGAACACATACATACACAATGAAAGACTGTTGAAGGATACCCCCTAAAGTCTTGGTTATAACAGTGAAAAATCAGAAAGTCTGAAAGGAAAAAGCTCCTCTGATTTATTTTAATAAATGACTTAGATATCAGAATGAATTGCTGTTCATTCAAAAAAAATTAAATTGTAAATTAACAAAAATGTATCTAGGTCAAATATACCACCAAGTACTAATAATAATTTTACTTTTGTGAAGAGTAAACATAATGGCAAGGAATGGAAGGGAGTAAGGGAATTTTGCACATTTTATTTCTCTTTTGGTATATTCGTGTACAATTAGAGTTCATTCATTTGGTACATATATGTCTTAAAATAACTGTAAAAATAACAACCAGGATATGTGTATTTATCTGCATAAATAGGGTCATGAAATTTATAGTTTGAATAACAAATCATTATCAATTCATGTAACAAATAAATATTGGCAAAATCCTGTACCAGAAATTAAGATAGGAGGTAGCAATACAAGAATGTGACAAAAGCCTTGTCTTAAAGATTATCCAAGAATCATTGCGTACCAGGAAAGTAAATGGTTGAGTTACAAGACAAACTGCTATAACACAGGTCCACAAGATGTAACCTAATCCTTGCTGGGGAGGACAAGGAGTGTAATTAAAATATTTTTTAAGTGAATATCATAATTATCACCAGAAAAGAAAGATGGGAAAGACTTGCATGTAATGGGCAGTCACTCTGCCTTGAGGTCATGAACTCTGCTATGAACATGTTTGTGGTTGACCCAATCCCCATCTCTCACTTAAAAGCTGTGTGCTCTTAACTAAGGGACTTAACTCCTCTTAACCCCCATGTCTCAAATATAAAATAACTATAATTATACCCACTCCATAGGTTTATTACAAAATTGAACAAGACCATTCACAAAAGTTTCAGTAGCACCTGAAATATACATTTTAGTAAATATTTACTACTCTTCTACTTGTTTTCTTTAAAGAACCTAACAAGAGCATAATATGTTCAGGAAGCTGAAAGAAGGTTGATGTAGATTGTTAGCAAAACTAGGAAATATTCACTGGAATACAATGAAATATGAATAACCCTTAATTACAATGCAAAGCATTTGTCTGAATAAATCTCATTTTGTATTCCTTCACTTGCATACTAACAGGGAAATTATCTCATGATTATTAAAACAAATTTCAAAATATAGTCAATGAGATTTGCATATGTTCTTGGTAAATTTGTATAAATGACAATGAAATTGTTTACTTCAAACTTTTAACACTTCCAAAATTATAATTGAAAGCAATGCTCTGTCTAGTAGATAGGAATTTAATTTGGGGGAAAAAAAACAGTCATCCTAAATATTTAATTTAAAAGTAACTTCTGTCATTCAACACAGATGATCAAAAGATCCCTTTCTTTCAATTGCCATCTGTCCTCTGTCTTTAGGACATTATTTTTTATTTACTTTCTCATCATTTCAAACTTACAAGGATTCACACAAACTACTATTTCAAATCCCTTCAGTCTTTCTGTATTTACTGACTCATTTATTAAAATATATTTATTTTGCTGTATATAGATATAAGTATGCATGTATGTGTATGTGTGTACAGTTACATAAACATATATTTAACAGCCTGGACTCTGCATCCAGACCACATGGTGAAGCCCAATCCTGTCAATTACTATCTCTGTGACTTTAGGCAAGTTACTTGACCTCTCTAGGCTTCCATTTCCTTACCCATAAAATACAAATAATAATAATAATAATAATAATAATAATAATACATGTCGACATATTTCACATGCCAGTTGTGAGAATGAAACAAATTATTACATGTAAAAGAGAACAGTGTCTAACAGAACCTATAAGAGTTTGTTATTCTTAATTGCTGATATTAGTCCCTTCTAGCTTCCTAGCTTTTCCCTGTGGAACTCAGCATCTCTTTCTTTTCTGTTTCTCTCAGTGCAATATTACATCACACATATTCTTTTACTGGCTTTCTGCACTTTCTAAGCTTCTATGTCAAAATAATCTTCATGACACACTTAAACAATTTATTCAAAGTCTTTATATCTTACTGTTAAAAGCAAAAGTTACATCTTATTGACTATTCCCCATATCACTATCTCCACACATCTTCCTCTATTTCTTCTAAGATTTTGCCCAATAACATGGCACCGTGTGATGGAAGAATCCACATTTATTTTTTGCTAGACGTGAACCCTAGCTCTCATTAAAATTCTGTTAGGAATCTTCTTCCTAATGTATTGTCTTTACATTTCCCATTCATTTGAGTTGGCAATGTTGTACCTGAAACTCTACATGCCAGATCAGAATGAGGCCGTGTTACTACATTACTCATTAAGAGAAAATTTAAGGACAGTTCTTGACCCCTTTAATAACAACATGAGGACAAAGTGAGACTTCTTTAAATACAGAATCATCTGAAATTCCTTCTTTACTTTATCCCTGTATATAACTTCTTTTTACAAAAACCAACCTGTGTAACCTGATCCTACTCTTCATTATCCTAACAATAATTAGCAAGTATTCTTTATTTAAGCTAGTAAGTTTTGATGATTAGAATGCTAGAAGGTGTAACATCATTTTTAATAAGTGGAAGACAGTTGAAATTCAATTGAATACACAAATTGTAAAAGCAGTTCCAGACCCTATATAAGAAACAATGCTTATTACTAAGACAAGTTGTCTATTTGTATCAATACAGACATAATTAGTTTCACCCCATATCAGAGGAGAAAATGTGGTGAATCATTACAAGCAAGAGATTAACCAGATTATTTAAAACTGTACTTAGAAATGAAACATTACAAATATTTAAAGGACTGGGTCTATTTTGCTATTTAGTCACAACACTGAAAAACAGATTTATGATCAACAGCCTTTCATTTAATGACTTTTCAAAGGAATAACTGAATTTAACTTTATAATTCTAATTATGAGGATAATACAAATATTACTATAAGTAGTACAACTAAAGACTTTGGCTACAAGATTGATATACATTTTTGTCCTGGACAGCTTTACCTTATGCAATCTTTGTTGTTGTCCTGCAGCATAAGCTTTTCATAATAAATCACATAAATTAAACATTAAAAAAAGATATACTAGTATATGTCAGCATGATAAACTTGCCGAGTCTTGAAGGTATTTTCCATCAAAAATTAAATATGACACAATGGTCACTTTTTAAGAGTGAATAAATGAAATTGGGAAGAGGTTATTAATCTCCAGTGTGTTAAATTGAACTTGCAACGAAAATTGATCAAGCTTCTCCAGAGTCAGAAATACCCCATGGCTACTATTGATCAAGACGTTAGGACACAGATTATAATTCACATTCAAACATAAAGAATGAGAGATAAAAATGGTTTTAAAAAAGATTGATTATTAAAAACATATGTCCTATTTAAATGAAGAAAATCTGTACGAGTTTTGTGGTGGAGATTCACAGAAACATACCTGGCTAGGCTGAAGGCATCATCGATCAGACCAGCTCTGTTACTGACAGTGAGAACCTACGTGGTCAACCAGAAAAAAAATTAAAGCACTTAGGGTTAAAATGGCAAGTATTCAAATATCAAGACAGTTCTTTGATAAGTGAGTCCAGTTTACCTCATGGTTCCGGATTAACTGGTCAATTAATAATCTCCAATTCCTTAAATCATAGTTGACTCTAAAGTAACCAGTTTGATTGATGTTTCCCAACAACCAGCTTCCTTTGTCCAAAGAAGTTATTCTGTGGTGTTCTGAAAAAAGCATTTTGGGGAAGGGGGCAGATATAGATTTTAAATTTTAAGGGTTAAAAGAGCATGATGTATGTTTCTGATACAAGATATTACAGTACAATGATTAAAAGAGAATGCCATTCTAAATACTTAATTAAGATCTACTCTTTAATTGATTAAATCACTATATCTAAAATTCATAGAAAACCTTTAGCTGGTTATCCATTATTACCTCAATAAATTGTTTCTTATAATTAACATTTTGTTCTCGATAAAACTCCATTATCTAATTTTCTCTCTCAAGTTAAATGTAACCAAGAAATCAACTACTGTATTCATGTGGCTTCTAATTAGATTGTATGTGGTTATGTGGCTAGAATAAGAGAAAAGATTTTGGGCACATATTCTATTTATTTTATTCAGCAAGAAAGTGATTAAAACAATAGGTCTCATTTATTTGAAAGTCATTTTTGTTTCTTGTTTCTTTTTCTTGTTCTTTCTTTAAAAAAAAAAGATTTATTTATTTATTCATACAAGCACTGGGTACAGTCAGAAGCGCGGGAGGGTGAGAGAATTCACCAGAGCCAGACCAGGGAACAGAACAGGCAGAAGGACTGAAGTACACTGCTGAGGGGAGCAGCGGGTGGCAGGAGAGGTCTGCACGCCATGTGGGACCCTTGCCAGTGGCCCGGGATTGAACCGGCACTGCAGAGGCTGCTGGCAGCTTCCCAACCCAGCGCTCAACCACTGCGCCACCAGGGGAGGTCCTTCTTGTGCTTTCTTGGAAGTACTAATAAAATAAAAGACTTTCCAGTATCATCAATAATGCTAAGAAAAGGAACCTCATTTGTTTAAGACTCTAATATTTCTACGTATAATTAGAACAAAGTTAATAAATTTTGCTTATTGGAATCACTTTGGAAAGTGTAACTTGATTATGTTCATGAGCTAATTCAATTAAAAGAAGCTAGTAAAAGCAATGGTATGACACATATTTAATTCCTTTGAAAATGGTAAAGATAAATAACTCCTTCCAACTTTCAATTTCAATCTTTACTGACATCACAGAACTAGAGTTCACAAGTCTAATGATTTTGTTATTGATGTCTTTAGGACTCATGCTTCATAGAAGCTGCATAATTAAATGTATACTTATACACATACACACACACACACACACACATCCAGGAGCATAAAAACCCCACACTGCTCTGTATTATTTCCAGTGATTCAAAATCAGTAAATGTATCACACAAACCATTTGTGTCAGTTTAGAATAAGAGGCACAACCTCTCGTTCCTCATGCTATTATAAAGGTTTGTCACACATAAGACCACAAAATGTTTTTTATTTTTGAACACCATATTTACAGAGTACTCTCTCTCAAGTAGAACCCACATAGGAAGAGGTTGTACAACAAACCCAAGTGAGTGAACATTAATAACCATTAATTGCTCAGGTGTGGAATGGGGTGGGCTATTTCAATACAAATTACCTATTACCAATTTTCAAAAATGTATAGTAAAAAAATATAAATGCATACTGAACATAAAAATCTAATTATTATTGTTTCAAATGGCGCTTCAACTACCTGCCACCTTTATAAATAGTATCTTTTGGAACATAAAAAGAATTGAGTCTTATCCAGGTTAATAAAATTGTCCAAGGAAGCTGGAAATGTTCTTTCTCAAGTCTCCTGACTCGTGTCATTTTTATTATGTGATACTCTATTGGTACAAGATGATATAACACTTTTACTGTATTATCAGATTTAATTCTCAAATTATTATGTTGATTTAAAAAGGGGGAAAATCACCTTGGAACAAAAAGTATAATAGGAGCAAAAAGTTGGATTTTGTTCCAGTTCTCCTAAAAGTAAATGTCTGAACTTAGGTCATTGATTATTTTTGGCTTTCAATTACCTTATCAATATCCTGAGTCAAATAATGTCATTTATATACTTACTATTCTATGATTCAATGGGAAAAGGACAGTTATTATAAGTTTGAGATTCTACCAAGCTTAATCTATGGTACTTAGGAAAAATTGTTCTAAAATTATGAAATAATGATTTTTCACATTATTAATATTTTATATTTGCATATTTCTCAAAAATTCAATATTTAGACACATAATATCTATGGAACTTTAGAATGTCAGCCCATTTCACAGGCATAGTAATAAAAAGCTATTAACAAGAAAATATGACATTTAAAAAAACTAAAATAACTCAGATTTTTAATAAATCATGTCTGAATTTAGTGAAGAAAAATTAAAATTGAATTATTGAGGATACTATTTCCTCAAGTAATTCGATCTTCAAGTATACTAAGATTTGGATGATGAAATATATTTAAACTGACTAGATTCACTTGGGTTAAGAGCAATTTTGATCACTTTCACTTAATTTTAATAATTTTTAAAAAATTATAATGTTAAAACTTCAAGATTAATACACAAACACATGGCTCAAAATTTTACAATTTTAAAATGACCATGATTTCTATAATAAATGTACTTTTTTAAAAGATTTATTTATGCATACAAGAGCTGGGGCACAGGCCAGAGGTGGGGGTGGGGTGAGAGAATTCACCAGAGACAGAATAAGAGCAGAACAGGTGAGTTGATTGAAATACACTCTTTTGGGGAGCAGCAAACGAGTCAGGAGAGGTCTGTTGGGCCATGTGGGTTGCTCCCTGGCCGGCTGGGGAATCAAACCCCTGCTGCAGAGGCTGTGGACAGCTTCATAGGTTGTGTCTTAACCCAGCGCCACCAGGGAGGCCCAATAAATGTACTTTTTAAAGTTACATTTTAGATAACTGGCATAATCCATCCTCATGTAATACACTTGGAACTAGTTTTTAAACTTATTCAACAACTAATAGGTAGAACAGAAACAAATTACAAGAAAATAACCCCTACACCTTCCAAGTCATGTGAAAAGAAGAAAAACAGCAATCTCTTGTTTTTAAGTATGCTATTATTAAGTTGATAACTAAAACCTGAAGGTTATTACTGTTCCTGAATATTTTTATGTCTTTGTTATAAATGAGATCTTTGGAGAAATGATTCCCTGAAAGGGTTTATAATAGATTTTTAAATATCTTTTTCATTCTAGTTAATTATATCTCTAAAAGTTTCTTCAAATTAACTAATGGCAAGCAATGAATTTTAAAGAGATCTTTTCCAATATCCTAATGAGGTACAGTATGTAATGAGTACCATAATAAAAAGTATGGAAGTTATATTTCAAGTGTTAGCAATAACAATTAAAAATCATATTTTGAATGTATCAAAATGGGGCAAGACTTAGACTCCATGAAGGCACAAATTAATTGGCATTTTATAAGATTTTATGTTTTAATACGCTTTACTTTTTTTTTAAATAAAAAGAGAAAGGAAACTAGGGTTTCCAAATCAAAATTGTTATAGAACAATAGAATTTAAAACAAACAGTAAGTTAACCAGAGTAACAAAGGTACAATGTGAAACAAACTCTGTATGATAACACACTGGGTTTCTCAATGGACTTTTATGAGAATCAAGTAGGATAAACTCTGTAGACTCTCTAAAGGGCTGTGTACATGATCCTATAGCTACCTACAGAGAGTGTTTATGGTGCCAGGAAGGGGGTGTCAATTCAGGGGTAGAGGGAATCAATTTAGATTAGAAAACCAAATTCTTAAGACATTTTGGACTAGTTATTTCTCAAGCTTTAATTTCCTCAATTCTATAATGAAAATAAAAATAATTTAAAGACCTGGGTGTTTCATATGAACCAATATTTGAGAAAAGCACTATAGCATTGTGCTATGACTGTTAATGCTTACTTCTAATTTTAAGGATCAATTTCTCTTTTATTTTGAATATTTTCTTTCCTAACATTTGGTATTAAATTTATTCCCTTCCTTTGCATATTGATTGAATAGTCAGTCAACATGCAACTATTATACTCTCAGTGCCTGCAGCCTCAGTATTTTTGTAGTAAAAATAATAATTTTACTTACATTTCAGTAACCTAAGACTGTATTTATTTTTGGCAGTGCCATATTTTGGAGTGAATTAGATATTCATTTAAAGGTTTTAAAAACTGAGGTGTCAAGAGTATGTGATGATTAATATAAAATTAATACTGTTTATTATTCACCAATGACTTTGCTTCAGTGTCTTGTGATGTCAAATCTATATTACTGATAATGTAAATTATTAAATTTCATTTGAAATTAAAATTATTATTTTACATGTTGATGAGAATTGAACAGATTATTTTCTGTGTGTGTTTATAGAGAAACATCTTTATCAATGATTATTTGTCAACATTTTAAAAAAGAGAACATATAAAAGGAGATAATAATCTTTCTTTTCGTAACTTTTGTGTGGTATGACCTTTTTATTCATCATCAGAAAGAAGGACTTCAAGGGCCTCCCCTGTGGCGCAGCGGTTGAGCGCTGGAAGCTGCCTGCAGCCTCTGCAGCGCGGGTTCGATTCCCGGCTGCTACCCAGCCACCGGAGGAGGGTCCCACATGGCGCGCAGACCTCTCCTGCTGCCCGCTGCTCCCCTCAGCAGTGTACTTCGGTCCTTCTGCCTGCTCTGCTCCCTGCTCTGGCTCTGGTGAATTCTCTCACCCTCCCGCGCTTCTGACTGTACCCAGTGCTTGTATAAATAAATGAATGATGAATGAATGAATGAATGAATGAATGAATGAATGAAAGGACTTCAAGACAAAACTAAATAAGTTACAATGACTGAACAGCCAAAACAGAAATGTTGACTATCTCTTAGGTCCCTCTTGGAAACGTCTTTCAAATTTATGTATTTATAACATTTTCAAAAAACATTTACTTGATATGGGTATTACCCCCAAATCTTGACATTTCAACTGGGACAATGTTTAGAAGACACTGCTATCATTTAATGGAAAATAACACATTGTACTCTGTCAGTTACTAACTGCACAACTTTTGGGGAAGGGAGTATATATGGCATAAATATCACAGTATATGTAAATAGTATCTCCTGTACTCACGCATGTCACAAACCACGAAGTTGTGTATAAAACCATCTGTGTTAAGGTAGGGGATATTTTAGGCAAACAAGTATTTTGAAATATGTTTCAATTTATTCCTGGTTCATAATATAAGACTGTATAAATGGAAACAACTTCTCAAATACAACAACCTGTGGCTATTGGTTAAGTAAATTGGTGACTTTTTGGATATTCTGTGGAATAAGAAGGTACAGAAATAACAGTATGGAAATAACTAGGAAGTTAGAAGAAATATATATCCCAGGAAATGACAATTGTTCTGAATTCCTTCACTTCCTAAAAGTACATCTGGGGACTGTTCCTGATGTTTGTTCAGTTTCTTTCCTTGATCAGCTTCCTCTCTTAATTTTCCCAAATCTTCTCTACCTTCCCAAGAGAAATGTTTTTATTTCTGAAACTGTTAAGTTTTTATTTCTGAAACTGTTAAGTTTCATGTTCCTAGTAATCCTAAGCAGGAATGATTTCAGTCTAATAGTTGGACCAGTACCTGAACAACTCACTGCTTTCACTCTTGGTTTCATAACAAATTATATAAATAAACAAAATAACTTCATGAAAGTAAGACGTTTAAAGACAGTGTGAATACAGAATTATTGTATACATACTAACTCCAAAAGATGAATAGATTATAATAAACAAATTTTTAAAAAGGAGAAACTTAAATAAAAAATGTCACTTTTTCTCTACACTACATGTTTTATATACAGTGTATATAAATGAAAGCATTTTCATGATATTTGATTAGGTGTTCAAAATACAGTAAGGTGAAAATCTGAATAAAAATTCAACTGGAAATACAAATATTTATGTCTGGTTCAGATTAGAGTCTACTGTGAGAATTTTTCCCTCTATGTGTGTGTGTATGTGTTTTGAGCCTTTATATTTTCCTTATAATAACAGGACTGCTGGGGGGGGGATTTATTATTTATTTATAGTCACCTTATTTTATAGTCACCTTATTTTTAAAAAAGTGATGACTTTAAATGAAACTAATGAAATTGCAAGGTTACATCAATTAACATAAGAAAGTGAGAAAAATGAAAGTGGGCATATGTGACCATCTAAATCTAAATGCAATGTTACATAAAAGATGATAATTGACAATTTCTTCATTCAATGGAAAACAGAAATAAAAGATCTACTTCACATTCTAGCATGAAGGATTTAGATTGAATTCAAAAAATAGCTTTCTGACAGTGAATTGAAATAGGTCACTATCTTATTTGAAGATAGTTAGAAATAGAATAGAGTCTCATCTTTCTCTGATTCTTGAGGTTTGACCTTACCTATGGGAGGGTTTGAAGACTTATCAGCCCCCCCCCTTCTGCCCCTGTAATTATCTAATTCTATAGAGAATACTGCATCAGGCATTCTTTAGTAAGTCAGTGTAGTAAAGCAAAGATAACAGGAAAATGCAAGGAAAATGTGGCCTGTATTTCAATATTTGGAAAACTGTTCTGTTGGGAATTGTGATTATATTTTAATTATATTTGTAATTATAAAATGATAGTTTACAACAATTAAAATTAGTACAACTACTTGTTTTTAAATTTTCTCTTTACTAGCAAAGAAATAATTCATTTTTAATAATTATATAGACTGGCTAAAACTATGTAAAAACTGTTATGTTACAGTTAATTTTGTAGCAGTTATCATTTCTCTATATTCCATTTTTAAATCTCCTTTACTCACATTTTTAAAACAATTGAAACCAGAGGTTAAGTTACTGAACAATTACCTAAAACCAAATAGTTCCTCAGGGGCAAATATATATTTTACCTGATTTGTTAGACACCCAAATAATTGCTTCTGAAGACACATGGCTTCTATTTCCTACCACAATAGTTAATGGAATCTGCCACAGGTAACTGCAAAATAAAATAGAAGCTTTAAAGATAAAAATGGTCATATCAAACAAATGACATTTCCTATGCACTTTCTCTGTGATTTTTATTCTTCTTTCTCTTTGGGGGAACTGAAAAAATTCCCCTATCCTAACAGTAAGAAGTAAGTCAAGAAGATAAATTGACTCTTTCAATGCCATGAAGTAGACTTGGCTTCCAAGAGTTTTAATTTCAATACAAAAGAGGAAATACAAAAAAAAAAAAAAAAACTATGTATCTTAAAAAATAAAACAGATTTGTATTTTGTGTTGGGAATAAAAATTATCAAAATCTATAAATCTGAGCGACACCATATATTGATTAAAGTCTAAAAACTCCTCTCTTCTTGTATCTATATTAGATTAATACACATTTCAGGAGTCTCAGGTATGTACATACCAACATACTCTTTAATTATTTGTGTAACTATCCTAAAGTAAACCCTATTAGCATAATACAGAAAAGATAATGCAACACAGGTAAAACTACTTAGCAAAGCAGAAACAAAAAGTTAAACTAATCAGACCCCCCTTAAATAAACAACTGTACAGGGAACACTGTGTGACACACTTAATGCTCCATTTTCTGAAATGGAATTTCCAAACTGATGTGTGAAAGTATTCACCAATGTATAGAGCTAAGTCATGATTAATTAAAGAAAAGCACCTTTTAGATTTTGAATTTTTATAGAAAATCCGGGACTATACGTGTACTTGCAATAATAGCAATTTAATCTCAAATGAGTAGCCAGAGGTAAGCTGGTGGATCTTAACAATAAATCTTATGACTAAATTTTCTTTCCCCAAAATAAAGCCAGGTTATTTTGACTTATTGCACCATTAGCAACAGGGGTAACCAACAACGTCCAGCATGTAACAAAAAAATCATATATTTTTTAAAATGTAGAAAGGGAAACTGTGAGTTTAACTACTATTAGAGTAAATGAAGAATGATAATTTTTAAGGGAACATGTCTGGTGTTATACAACTTAAAAGGATGACTCTGCTTTTTTGGGGTATGGGAAGGGAGAGTATCTCTAAATCTATCATGTAGAATTTGATCCATTCACAATAAACAAAATTCAGCAATAGTAAAATGTCCAAATGGAAGCTTGAAAAAAAATCATAATTTTATATCAACTTCTACCTCCAATATAGGAAGTGAATATAATATCTTTAAGAATTAATTTTTTAAGATTTATTTATGTATATAAGAACTGGGGTGCCGGCCAGAGGTGTGGGGGTGAGAGGATTCACCAGAGACAGAGTGGGGAACAGAACAGGCATATTGATGGAAGTACACTGCTGAGGGGAGCAGCAGGTGAGGCAGGAGAGGTCTGCTGCACCATATGTAGATTAGCTCCCTGGCTGGGGATTGAACTCAGGACTTAGTGGTGATAGCACTGATACTTAATCTGTAAGCAACAGGGGTAACTAACAAAGTCCAGCATGTGAAAAATATCATATATTTTTTAAAATGTAGAAAGGGAAACTGTGAGTTTAACAACTATTAGAGTAAATGAAGAATGATAATTTTTAAGGGAACATGTATGGTGACATGTTTTATACTGCAATAGACTACACATAATTGATGAGGAAATAAACAACTTTCAGTAGATAAACACAGATTTTTTAAGTTAAAAGTGATTGAACACAACCCAAGTAACTTCTTTAACAAAGAACCCCAATACTTTATACAATGTTAGAATATGCCATACAAATTTAATGATGGATTTACTGAGAAAGACAGAGGAACTTGATATATTTCTATTACAATCATTTCATAAAAATGATGACTCTTTTTCTATTAATTGGAATAATTAGTGAAGAGACAGCAATGTCTGACTCTGGATCTTAATCTCAAACTGTAAGCTCATTTTTGAGTAC
The DNA here is from genome assembly GCF_014898055.3 of Talpa occidentalis. Classification (NCBI taxonomy): domain Eukaryota; kingdom Metazoa; phylum Chordata; class Mammalia; order Eulipotyphla; family Talpidae; genus Talpa; species Talpa occidentalis. The sequence continues at coordinate 33,013,655 of NW_023601653.1, forward strand.
TTAAGATGTTGCAAAAGACTGGAAAGAGAAGGCATTACATAAATTACCCTTGAAATGAATTGACTGGAATTAGATTGAAGATAAATAAAAGAGAACACATCAGTCTACAAGTAAGAGAGATTAACTTTATGAACTTGGCTTTTTACTACAGATGTTCCACACTGAGCTGGGTCAACTAAATTTTGAAGTCAAAGAACTATCAGTTAAAGGGCTAGACATATCTAAAATTGAGAATAGTTAAAAGTGCTCAAGGATGAATTTGGCGGGTTTTTTTTTTGTAGCATGGTCATAAATGTTTGTGAAATTCTATTTGTCCTTGATGTAAACAAACACAATTTTACATGTATTAAAATTGTCTTCTAAATAATTAAATTATGATAACAGTTGGTAAGCTTTGAGATCTAAGTTTTAGCAAATGCCCATGAAATAAAAGAGATTCAAGTCAACAACTGCATTGTGTTTATAGCCAATTTTGCATATACAGAAAAAATTCTAAATGGCTGATATTGTATTGCATAGCCATTCATATGTAAAAAATTTCCACTAAAATTTCCACTAATTTCCACTAAATTTCCACTAAAAAGATATTTGAATACAAACATTTGATCATTTTGTAAAATTTTTAAAATAAAATTCTGTAGTTTTCCTAAAAATGCTTTTGCACAAAGATAAAAAATGACAAATTAGCAAGCGCAATTGAAATTTGTATTCATTTCTGAATTGTGTATAAAGTCAGTATAAATTGTTTTTCAAACTGACCTAGGTAACACATATTTTAACTATTCACAAATTTTTAAAGTTAAAACGTGATAATTGTGTTGTTTTATGATTATAAATTAAAGGGCTGGAAGACACAAAATGCCTCTTAGTGAGGAGCTCTAGCTGGTCTCCTGTAAGGAAATCTAAGATTGCTGTGACTTCTGTTTAAAAAGAGACTGAAAAAGAACTTATCAAATTAGACTGTCCCAGTCACTTAGGGCTGACTTGAGTTTTAGTCATCTCATTTGAAACAAAAAAATTCCAAAATCAAAACCCAAAAATGGTATTTCAAAAGACTCCTCAGATAACTTTTCTGTAATAGTCCCTGAGGCTATTAACGTTTTTCATTATTAGTTAACATTTTTAATAACACAATAATGTTTATTCCAATGATGATATATGCATGGAAAAGAATAGGTGCATATGTTAGTTTGAGTGAGAAATCTTTTGCAAAAAATGGACCAACCATTAATGTAGATGTTGTGAGTATCCTGCTCAGTGGTTGTTGTCATTGAGTTAATAAGAGAAGGAAAATATGACTATGGAGATAAATATAATTCCTTGTAATAGAGGACTCTGAGAAGTTCTATGAGAATATGAGGAGACCTGGCTTAATTTTGCAATTCATTGTCTTTATAAAAAAAAATACACAAATTCACAACTTTCCAAATACCAAAATTATAGCAAACTGATTCACTCATTTTTGCATATCAGCTAAGTTCATACAATTATCAATGTAAGAATATTTCCTTTCTATAATGCAATATGGTTAATGCATATGAAAAATAAAATTACTGGCATGTTAAAAATGCTCTAGGTATTTTTTAGTGATGTTCTTGTTTCCCCAGCAAAAAGTAGAGACAAAGAGTTAATTACAGGGGCTTAGAAAAATATCCACAATTTAAGAAATTTCTGGAAAAGACATGCATTAATTTCACCTGTCTATTGAATAGTGAAGAGCTAAGAAGACTATATATATATATATATATATATATACAAAGAACAGACAAAATTGCTATTGAAGGTTTGACCATATAGTGAATTAAATGATCCCTAATATTAAATTAAATACTAAATTTTCAACTGCACGTCATATTATTTCAAAATAAATATTTTTTTAGACTACGAAAGCCATGATCCATCTTACTCTTGATATTTTATATGCCAAGTTCTCAGGGTTCAACATGATCCATATGATTATATAACTTCAGTAAAAGCAAGGATCGTTAGATGTTAAATATAAGATCTGGGAGAAATTCTTCCTTTGAAGAGTCAGATTTATGGCTGACACATCTGATACATGTTAGAGGCTGACAGAGTACTGTTCAAAATTTGTTCTGTCATCTGTGTGTCCTTTGTGTTTGCATGCATCCGTGATGCTTGTGTCAGACTGATCATTCTCAAAGGCAGGGCTTGAATCTCTCTAGCCTTACCACAGTCAAATAGTTTTTATGTACTTCCTGGCAAGGCCAGGGTTGATGCCTATGCATGTATCACCTGGGGTCAGACGGTGGACTATTAGAGGTAGCATTTGGGAGGAATCCAGGCTGAGTGAGAAAGCAGTGAGAGCAAAACCCTGTCAGTGTGGCAGGGTAATACTGTACTCCACAGATTCACACAGCAGGATCACAAAGGGCAGTTGTTAAAGCCAACACACCTGTGTGTATATACATGTATGTGTATATGTCATTGTATATTTGCATACATGCAGTAAGTTCTGTATACATATAATTTTGTACTATATCATTTTGTGTGTATATGTGTGTATACACACATACATGTATATATAGAGAGAGATTTAAAACAATGTCATCCTAAATTGGATCTCATATTTATTCACCAAAAGGCATTCATGATTTTCTCAATGACTTCTACCTATAGCCAGTCTTGGAGAAAGTTTACTTGGGAATGATTTCCATTCCTTTTAGAGATAACAAAGTAAACTTAAAGTGTGCTCAGATTTCCTAGACACTGGTGGATGATAAAATCAGACTCCCAATTTTACAAGTTAACCAGAAACATCATGACCAACCTAATTCAAACACCTCATTTTGTTTATTAATTTTAACTTTCATTCCTGCCTATTTTCCCTTCCCAACCTCTTATCAGGACACCTTATAAAAAACTATACTGATTGAATTTCTATCTTTCTTTAACTCAGCCTGTAATAATAACATGCAAAACAGTAAAAAACATGAAATAGAAAAGAATGCTACACATGGAATGATCAGTAATTAAATAAGTGTTTCCAAAAAGTTAAAACTACAACACATAAAAATTCAAAGTATGTTGTCTATTTAACGGCTTTAAACACTAAAAACAGGGGAAGTGAACATATTTTGATACTAACTAAAACTGATACTTAGACCATCTAAAAATGTTTCTAATTTGAGTTCCTTGGTTCACACACTATTTAGTTGTGGAATTTTTTTTTGGTCCATTTTAATTAGTCTTTCTGGATTGTTAGTTTCTATTCTCATTTGTTTTATAAATTTCAATTTGGGTAATTCCATTTAATTCATTTCAATGTATCTTAATTTTCTTGAATTTAATTCAGCAAACACTTAAAAGGAAAAAGTAAAAAAAAATCACATAATTGATTCTTTAAATCATCACGATCATTTAAATTCTGTGTTCCAAAACAAAATAACTGGTGTGCTATCACCTTAGCAATTAAAGTGTCTGGAAGTGGGATTGAATAAGGAATTAAACTGAAGAAAAAAATACAAACTATTTTTCATTTACTACATTCCAGAATTGTATGATCGATGCTTTTTTAAATGTTAAAAATGCAAAGTGAAACAAAAGTAAAATCAATATTTTTCACATAAGTAAAATTGCTATACCTGTTATTTTGAAGTACAAGTGCTTTCGTTTTAGCACTGATGTCATAAATAAAATGTTGTTGGGTAATTTTGATTCTATTTTCCGCTGTTGTATTTCCCAAGATGGTGATAACAGGATAACCCATCTGGAGTGTCCACTGATCCATTACTTCTTGTATATTTACATATTTTCCATTCCTTCTTAAAACCTTTATAACCAAAATTGTATAAATTAGTTTTATAAACATGAATTACAAACATAATTAACACTAAACCATTTTCATTTTTAACCTTTATGATTTACCTAAATATGAAAAGATTTACAATCAGTGGAGCTAATACAATGTGTTAGTAAAATTAATCTTCTTGCCTTAAGTTAAGCTTCATATATGTGTATGTGTGTGTATGTATATATAAATGAAAGCTTTATAAACATTAAAATTTTATCTAATGGAAGATAGTACATACTTTGTTATTTTTTTAAAGATTTATTTATTTGTACAAGAACCAGGGTACAGGCAAGATGCGCGGGAGGGTGAGGACTCACCAGAGACAGAGCAGGGAACAGAACAGGCAGACTGACGAAATACGGGGCTGAGGAGAGCAGCGGGCGAGGCAGGAGAGGTCTGCTGCGCCATGTGGGATCCCCACCTGTTGGCTGGGATCGAACTGGCGCTGCAGAGGCTGCAGAGAGCTTTACAGTGCTACGCTCAACTGCCTGCGCCACGAGGGGAAGCCCCATACTTTATTATTAAAGCAAGTACCTACCTGCAGCATCATTAAGTATCTCCAGTATGTCTAGTATTGTATTTAAGTATTTTTTACTCACTTATATAAAAAAAGTAATCATGAATATCAGATACTATGTTAAATTATATTTCAGAAGCATTGTCGTGTTTGAAAGTAGGCAAGGTATCTTTTATTACCACTTGCAGTTTAAATAATTTTAAACCCCATTTTCTTCAAAAATATAATTAAAAAGCAATATAAGGGAAAGGGAACTGAAAATAGTAAAATTAAACTGTCAGTGTCAATAAAAGCTATAGATGTTCTAGAAATTCAATTCAAATAGTAGGAAAAGATTTCAGCATTTGAACTTCCTATTACTTTACCTCTGATAGTGTATTCCAGAGATCATTTCTGGCTGCATTGCCATACTTATGAATGGTTAAATAATCCTACAAAGAATATAAAATTGTAATTACAATTCAAACAGTAAGCAATTACCAGTAAACATACTTATTTCTCAATTCAATTAACCATTTCCATTTGTTGGAATCACATCAATACAAAGAGAAAAGACATGCAAAAAGATGAAAGATCTCATTTTAAAATGTTCCAAAGAGATTTAGCTGTAGCATATTTCTTAATTAAGTCATCAAACAATTCTAATCTCTCAAAAATGATTTTCATAGCCATAACCACTTTTTACAATTTCTAGGGTTCAAAGATCTTCTTCTAATTTAGCAAGTCAACCTCAGCCAATTTTGAAGAAGCCATCTCTGCAGGGGAAAATTTCCTACCAAGCTTTATGTTGAAGTATGAAAAATATTTTGTTTCATAGGAAAAAAATCCCTGACTGATAGGCTGATATAAAAGAGGCCAAAAGATTGCTAACTCTCTAGAACTTGGCCTGTTCCCTATTCCCACTGCAAAGGATAGGCCACCTAATGTAAAACTGATGTGCACCTCTTTTCATGAGTTTGAAACACATACTAAAATTTAATTTAAAAGTCAGGCCTAAGTTCATTTAATATTTCCAGACTTAGGACTTCCCATCACATTTTTGATAGTAGTAGTTAAACTTACACATGTTCTCTCTAATTCATGCCTTGCTACCTTCCAAGAAACATGATTGATGTTTCTGATAATGTGTAATTTACATATGAATACTGACATTATTTTTTCTGAATCTAAAGTGGAAAAATAAATAGGAAATAGTATTTTACATTATATATCAAAGGGTTCCTTCCATCTGAAATTCTATCATCTCTAATACATAGGGGTAGTAGAAAAAAAAAATATTTACACCACATGAAGGAAACCAGAAGAAAAATTTGCTGACTTTTTTTTAGTATTTTATGTAGAATAGAAAATTTTAGGGATTAAGTTGATGAAGCAAATTTTGTGAAATGCAAATTTTAGCACCTGTGGCCCACTTTGTGGGTGACTCACAGCACAGCAGGTGGCAACTCCTAATCATATTCCTAGACACGCACTGCCCAGCATTAAGCGATCACAAATTCTTCATCACCAGAAGATGCTACGAATAACTTAGCTGAAATAACACAACCCTGCATAACCAATCCGAGCACCAATTTTATCTTTGAACATGCCAGGTGAGGCATTTTCAATTAGAATCCAGACACCAGGATAAATAAAAAAACTATTTGTGTTGAAGTGCCAAAATGATCTTTGATACGTTTGTAGCACTTAAATATATAAAATCTGGGAATGAGTATTATGAAATGGAAATTTGAATTTTATATTAGTCATGTTATAATGTAGAATATTTAAATGAAAACTACCTAGTATTGGATTCTCTTTATAGATAGTGCTGCCAGGATTATCCAATAGGAAACAATGGAACACTGTGCGTAGTTGGCAAGGCCCATTGTGTAAACTACAGGTTTCTCTTCACAGATGGATTATAAAAATTCTGTTCAATGGTGAGTTTACCTTAGCCTGATGCTGATCATCAGCCCAAGGTTTTGGCTTTTTCCCAATTCAAAATAATGTTTAAATTTATATTTCAAGAAGACAGAAATGGCAATTATCCACAGTTAAGAAGTAGCTCCAACTTGCCTACCTCTGTAATCAGGGCAGATAGAAGTCTTTTTAGACTCCCAATAGTTCCAATTCTTTTTTCCCCCAAATCTCCCTATGTTTTCCTTGGTTATTTCCTTTTGAATAAAATACTCATACTTTTAATTAAGGAAGTTTTGGGTTGTCTTTGCTGAACTACAAAGTAAACTAAAAATAGTGAATATGGGTTTTTGATAATCATTCATGCATCTCACAAAAAGTACAGTGCATTTTGCATTAGCTAGGTAGTTTTTAAGGTGCTGGAGAAACTGATAGAAAAGTGTTACTGGTAATAGCTGCAAACACTGAGATGTGATTTGTGAGGGAATGTTTCTGTAACCTACGCTGTAGAAGTCTTGGTACAATAACCACTTGATAGGATAAATTCAACATTTGGTATGCAATAAAATAGGAAGATTTTGAGTTTCTTTCAAACTTACAAGTCAATGAATATGGAAATAACTGGTTATGAATCTTAAACAGGAATTTGTTTATATTTATATGTATGAAAGTCAATCAGCTGTAGATTTGACATTATGATAGGAAGTAGAAGAATCTTCTAATATTAATTGGAAAAAGATATGTGAGTTTTCTATACTATTTCAGAAATAGTAGTAGTATTTAAAAGAATGAATAATGATGACCAATAATTCTTAAGTGATCTAACCAACAATATGGATTGATTAAAAGCATATTAAGCAAAGGTATATTCTGAAACATAAAATGCAGGAATAGGAGTCCGATGTCTTTATTCAAATCCATGCTTCAACACTCCCTAGCTGAACAATCTTTGGCCAAGTGACATAACCTCTTTATGCCAGTCTTTACATTTATAAAATGGAAATAATAAAAGCACTTGTTATATGGACTTTTTCTGAATAAATGATTTAATATCTGCACAGTGTTAGAGAGTACCTTCTAAACAGTAAATATTCAGTACATGCTATATTCTTTTTAATCATTTCAGAGTACAGGTTAGGAAATAAAGTAGCAGAAGGAAAAACATCATTAACAATAATTTACCATACATGAAAACAATATATGTCTCCTTTTAGCACTGTGTTAATTGCTTTATGGTTTATCTCATTCAGTCCTCATGACATTATAAGTTAGATATTATCAGCCCCATTAATCAGATCACTAAAACTCATGTCTAAACTCTAAAACCTGTGCACACAATCAGTGACCCAAGTCAGGCTCAGCTGCACTCACTGTCCTCCTGCAAATCAGCTCCTTTGAACAGCCCTTCTGTGATGGCACCTGCACCCACCTCAAGGAGGAATCATCCTTGCTGCCTTCTCTTCCTTTCTACCACATTCAGGTCCTTCCTTTCACCTCTTTGACAATCTACAGCAGCTCATCTATCACTGCTTCTACTCTTCCTTTCAAATTTGATCTCTACCATGCATTCAGAATACTTTTCATCAAATATAAACATAAATCCCTGCTACATTCAGAAAACAGTCCAAATACCCTGGTGTAACCTAAAAATGATCCTCACAGTCTGGTCCCTCTGTACCCCTCCAATGCTATCTGTGACCTTATTATTCCTGCTTCAATTTAGCCACTTTCAGCATCCTGAAGACACATTTTTCCCATTTTCTGGTTCTCTGCACATGCAGTTCTCTAAATATTCTTTTCTTATTTGCCTACTTAAGTTCAATTCAATCTTTAAGACTCAAGGAATCATTTCTTGCCCATTCCCACCCCCTTCCTAATTCTGAGTTAAATAGCCTTCTTGCATTTTCACACACCATGTAAGAGCATTTATCATATTGTGTTGTTATTGCCTGTTTATTACTCTGACTACTCAAATAGTCTATAAATTCGAGACAGTGGGAATCCTATTATTCCTATTTAGCACTGTTTGACTAAATCCATGGAGGCCAGGCTGGAACACAATAGATGATTGCAATATTTGTCTGATTTCTACCTGCCTTTATGCAATATGCCTTTCTACTAATAACTGAAATATGAAATAGAGACTTCTATTATGTCCCCGCAAAATGTCACATTTAAACATTAATATAGGATATAATTTATTTTTTGGTGCATATTTGTCAGATATAAGGCTTATATTAATATTTGTAACTGGATATGTAATCAAGAGATGGTGAACTATTGGATTTGACACCATTTTTTCAAGATTTATTTATTTATGCATACAAGAACTTGAGTACAGGCCAGAGATGTGGGGAGTTAAGAGGATTCACCAGAGACAGAGTGAGGGACAGAACAAGCATATCTACTGAAATACACTGCTAAGGGAGCAGCAGGCAAGACAGGAGAGGTCTTATGCACTATGTGGGTAGCTCCCAGGCCAGCTGGGGATTGAACTCATGCTGCAGAGGCTGTGGATAGCTTCATAGTGCTGTGCTTAGCCCTTTGTGCCACCAGGGGAGGCCCGATAGGAGACCATTTTTGTTTAACTTCCTTTGCTAACAAGGGACATGGATAATAACACTCCATGTGTAAAAGCCAATGGGATTACATAAAGACAAAGGGACAAGTTAAAGGTAAGCTGAGGAAGTAAAGCACTTCCTCAGCACATCTTTTATGGTATACATGGAAATAATTATGGAATACTTGCTCTCCTTTTAATGAGTCCTTCAGCATCTCACAACAGGGGACTAACTGTAGAATTGCTTTTATTCATAGGACAAGGAGCAACAGCTCAATAAAAACCAAAGCTATGTGGACTGGTTTATATGTGTTGAAATGCAAATAACAAAAATATATAACCTAGAATGATTCTTTTTATATTTTTTTAAATTTTTTTTAATAGAGGCATGTTTTATTTATTTATTTGTTTGTTTGTTTTTGTTTATACACGCACTGGGTACAGTCAGAAGCGCGGGAGGGTGAGAGAATTCACCAGAGCCAGAACGGGGAGCAGAGCAGACAGAAGGACCAAAGTACGTTGCTGAGGGGAGCAGCGGGCGGCAGGAGAGGTCTGCGCGCCATGTGGGACCCTTCTCCGGTGGCCGGGGAGCAGCCGGGGATCGAACTGGCGCTGCAGAGGCTGCGGGCAGCTTTGCAACCCAGCGCTCAACAGCTGCGCCACCAGGGAAGGCCCTAGAATGATTCTTTTTAAATGATGAGATTCATTCTTTCCTATTATAAGAAGGTAGGACAGAGCTGCAACTCTTTTTCTCCACCTCTTTTGGCCCCATTTTACTTATGTTTTGGTTTCACCTTAGATTTGGGGCTAGATGGCTGCAGCAACTGCCAGGATCGCATTCAGATATGACACTGCAGAGAGAAAGGGAAAGAATTTCTTCCTAAGAATGATTTTTTAAGAGTCAGCAAAGCTTCCCCTTAAATATATATCAAACTCCCCCACATTTCTCAGTTATTATATCACAAGCTCTAGCTGAAACCTATTAATGAAGGTTTAGGGAGTACTGCTTGGGAATTGCACAAGGCAGGTGCCAACTCTGTGAAGTATATGAATATATAGAAGAGTGATAACCTGAATGAAATCACAAACTGATTAATAAGAGGAGGCTAATTCATGGATTAACCACCGTCAGTGTTTTCTCCAATGAGGCAAAGGATAGAACTCTGGGCCTCAGTGACTCTGGAAAAGAATGTTTCTAACTTATAAGATTGGCCTAGGAAATGCCAGCTAGATTCAGGTATTGAGTTTTCTACGTAAAAGAAAGGTTTAAAGTAGGTTTAAAGGTTTAAGTTAGTGCTTTAAAGTAGTGCTTCTTTCTATTAAATTGTACCTTAAATAATTGTAGTGGATAGTTACCCCCCTTTTTTTTTCTTACTTTGTTTTTCCAGCATTTAAACTTTACTTTTATATGGAAGCAACAACTCATCACAGAATCTTTGAGGAATGCAGTAATTCTGCCTTCCACTATTGAAATGAAAGGGATTATATACCAAATACTCCCTCTCTGCTTCTCCTGGCAGTTAAACCATGGACCTGTCCCTGGCCTCAAACAAGTGGATGCTTCATCCTAGGACTCTTAATCCTACAGGATTAATATAAAGACAAAGGGGTAGTGGCAAGATTATTTTCTGTGATAGCGATACTGAGGCCCATTGGCATCTATTCTCCTGGTAGCGACCAAACAATCCACTCCTTCAGCATGACTTTGGCTAGGTTTGTTGACTTCTGAGTCTCCCTTAGTTCCAGCTGTCTTTTTTGTAGGCTTTGTTCTCCAGCCTTCCCAGTGGTTCCAAGGGCTGTCATTTTCATTTAGTTTGTTTCTGTGGCTTGTAACCCAAAATCTTGACTGATACAACACTAATAGATGATAGACACCAAACAAAGAACATCTATAAATTTTCTTTTTAAACCTCAGAAAAAAAAATTGTACAAAATAAAAATTAAAAACCACCTAGTTCTAGTTAGTAACGCTAGAATTTCATGGTTATGAATAGTAGGTATGCGGGAAGAGACACATTCTAAAAAAAAAGAGAGAGAGACAAAGAGGTTGGAGAAAAACCTTGTTTGAAAGTAGCACAGAGTGTACCTACAGTGACACCATCATCAAATAATAAAATTATGAGAAACTTCAGTCTTAATAAAGCTTGAGAGCAGAGGCATTTAAACTAGAAACCATAAGCTCTAAAATTAAGTATCTGTTAAGTGTATGCATTACTAGAGTAAGGTGACCTTGAAGGGATTCATGGATATCAACAAAAGCATATTAAAATCTGCCTGATCACAGCAATGTCACATAAGGATTGGGTAAAACCCACTTGAAGCCTGGCCCATGTACTTCAGAGGAGGTGTCTTTATTCCTCAACCTTGAGAAATAGAAACAAGGAGACTAAAACAGTGACAGATCAACTAAATTAGAAGGGAGCTGTTGATACATTAGAGAGCTAGATATTATTTTGGTTAATAACTAGTTGAAGATTGTCAGTTAAAACAGAGTAGCAAAGCACTGAAAAAGCATTATGTTGAAAGAAAAGAAGTAATGTTTACATTTTAATTCTATTAGGAAAGAACCAATGATGAAAAGGTATAAATAATTTAATGATTGTCTTTGTTTACTACTAATTTATAAATTACTGTTAAGTTATAAATTTCCAAGAAGGAATCCAGTAAAATGGGAACTAAGACCAAATTTTTTGAGGTACAACATTTTTTGGCCACTAGAATAAAAAAGATGTTGACTTTAGGAAAGAAAACTATTTGAATAGATAAAGCAATAGTTGAAAAATCAGTTATAACATTGATTACATGCCATTTTTATTTTAATTTTAATTATGCCTACTCTTATTTTTTTAATATATATTTTTAAAGATTTATTTATACATACAAGAACTAGGGTACAAGCCAGAGTTTTGGGGGGTGAGAGGACTCACCAGAGACAGTAGGGAACAGAACAGGCAGATCGACTGAAATACACTGCCTAGGGGAGCAGTGGGCAAGTCAACAGAGGTTCACAGCACCATATGGGTCACCTCCCTGGCCGGGGATTGAACTTGTGCTGTGTTGGCTGCGGTGAGCTTCATAGGTTGTGTCTTAACCCCCTGCGCCACCAGGAAGGCCCTCCTAAATATGCCTACTCTTAATGTACTTTTAGAAATTGCTTACTTAGGTGTAGGACTACTGAGACATTTCTGTAGGAACAAATAAAACCATTCTACATGTTTTTTAAAACTCCATTACCTAATGAATTTACATTTGTAAAATCAGTATACTTTCTCAAGGAGTGCTAAACATAGCAGAATATCAGAAAAAATTTAAATCAAATCAAGCTGACAGTACATGCAAGATTTGTTTGTTTTAAATTTCTAACAATGGCATATTCTCACATTGGTTTTGTTTGCAAACTTCTCTTATCTAATAATTATAGATCACATCATCAATGCCTAACATGCAGTTGCACTGCCAGAACTACATTACCACTGTTGAATTTGTACTCCATTCTAGAAAAACCTGACAAGGTCCTACACTGTCAGTGAAATAGTGTGAATGGAAGTCTATAGGGGACTTGTGGGGTACTAAAATATTCCCATGTCTCACTTCTGTTGCTAGCTTGAAAAATTACTGAGACATAAAAATGAATCTATTGGTAAAAGTGAAGTTTGTGAATTGCTTTTTCCGAATGCCTGGTAAAGGGTTTTTGACCACTACAAGCTCACAAAATAGAAAAATTATATACTGCCTGGTTAAAAAAAAAAAAAAGAAGCACTACCTCTTGTAAATCAATATTCGCAATTACACAATGACTATAGACCAAGCACACAGCATTCCCCACTTCCATCTCATCCCTTTTCTTGATCATTCTCCAGTGCTAGTGACTAGTTGAGAAGAAAATGTAATTTTGTATGAGAAAGAATTAGAGTGTAGGTTCAGAAAAACTAAAGGAGATTCTGTGCTGATTATTAGCAGTCACATAATCTTACTAGTTCTCTAAACTTTAATTTCTTCAACAGAATAAGGTAAATGCTATATATAATATTTACCTGAAAATAACATAAAACAAGTAAAGAACTTTTCTAATACTATCAAACATTTCTTGTGATTTCTCTACCAACATTTAACTAGTATAACTGTATCCCATCTTTAAAAACAGAAGTTTTCTATACTCCCCTGCTTTTCTGATCTTTCTTGGCAAATTTCTTTAAATTTTTATCTACATACACTGTCTCCATTTAAACATTTCCCATTCATTCTTTAACCCATTCCTCTGAAACCAATAAATTTAGAGAAATTTCCCAAATATGCCAAAGGGTACCTTTTTCAGTCTTTATCCTACTCCATTTCTCAGTTGCACTTAACCTTGTTGATAATTTCCTTATCATTAAAACAAATTTTTCTTGGAATGAATGATATCATACCCTTGGTTCTCCCTGCATCTCCAGCTGTTTCTCCTTATTCTCTCTTTCAACCTCTCCTTTTCTCTCAGTCTTACAAACCTTGAGGGCTTGGTTCCAGGCTTTCAACACCAAAAGCTCAGCATCATTCTTAACTGTCTTCTCTTTCTCACTCTCAGACCACACTTTTCAATCAGTCTCTACATCATTCTCATTCAACCTTCAAAAAAGCATTTTTAATCCATCCATGTCTCTGTATATCTACCACTTAAGCCTCCATCATCACTCACATGGTCATTAAAAGTCTCCTAATTTTATTCCTTAATTCCTCAATTGGTAGGCTGATTGCCCCAACACCATTGCGTTATTTTAGTGAGATAACTGTCTTGAATATAAACAGAACAATGCCACATCTCAATTTAAAACTGTTTAATAGCATCCCACTGCACTTAGAATAAAATCCAACCTTCCTAGAACAATCTACTTTAATGCTGCATGACTAACTGCTGCCTTCATTGCCTAACTTATTTCTTGCCCCTACTAACTGCTCAGCCACACATTTCTTTTCCTTGAACATGCTCAGTTCTTTGTCTCAGTTTTCACATGATTCTTCATCTTTCTTGAGTGATCTCACCCTCCCCCCACCCTTTCTCATCTTTCAGAGCTCAGTATACTGCTGTCTTATCAAAGAAGAACTTCCCCAAACACCTAATCTTAAATTACCCCACCTACCCACCCATATGTTCTCTCAGAGTATCCTTTTCTCTAGTATTTATCCCATGTAGTAAAAAGATAGGTTTTGTTTTTTTCCTATTAAGTGTCAATCTTATTCCTTTATATGATTCATGAGAACAGGGGCCACATCTACTGTGCAGAGCATGCCGTGAGTACATGGTGCTTATTATGGTATCTGAAATAGTATAGCTGTGTAATGTGTGGATTAAATGGATGCACATATCTGATAGGTGAGCAATGTGCACTGTAGACATTAAACTAAGCAGAGCTGGTGCACGAAGAAAAAGTACAATGCTAGTTTATTAGCACAAAACATTAAGAAACAATTTTAACCCTAAAATGTGTTATTGCACTTAAGTAGAAAAATGACCTATCAAATAATCATAGGGAGAAACCTTGAACAGAAAAGGTGACTATAGAGACTGGCAAAGGAAATGAGGTACTGGGAATAAATGGATAACTATCTGTGTGTCATGTTAACACAAGCTCTTTCTATCGTAGACAAAAACAAAGGGCTATATTAGAATGGAATTTTAAAATGCATTTGAACTATTTATAAGATAAGCTCCAAATACCTACTTTGTTAGGTGTTTATAGCATTCCTCCTAAGCTGCTAATTTATAACGTAGCATTCATAACAATAATTTTGACATTAGATATCACAAGGAGGAAAGAATGTGTAATTAATGTAATGACTCATTATTTTTATTTTCCTATCACCATTTATACAAAGTTATGTAAAAGAAAGGAACATTTTAATCTTTAAATGAGTAAAACAAATAGATCACAAAAGATTAAATGAAAGGAATATGTATGAAAAAAAATTTCAACCTCATTTGTGAAAAAAATTTCAACCTCATCTGTGATATATACTAAAAAAAATGGGTAATGTCTTTACTTGATAAATTAGTACAAAACTTATTTTGAGAATTGTAAGACCCAATGCTGCTAGCTGAGTGTATTCTAAAAATAACTTTCAACTTTTTTTTTTTTCATTATGTAATGACTTCAAACTTTGGAAGGGAAAAAATGGTAATATGATTGCAGATATAAAGAATCAAAATATAGTGGGAAAATCTATAACTTAAAGATTATTATAGTATTATTTAAAAAATTAGAAAACAATTTAGATGTTCACAAACAAGGAAAAATATAATATGGTACATCTATGCCATATTACTAGCATTACGCTGTGTATTAAAATGAGGAAGCAATTGTGAAAATGTGAGTAACAAGGAAAATATATCTTCCCAATTTAGGACGGTTTTTAGCATAAAAATGTGCAACATTGCCAAATACGTAGTTCTAGGTTATTAATGAACTTAAGGAGAAAAAATAAAATTAAAAAGGAAAAGAAAGAAAACTGCTGATGCAAGAGCTAAATAGATTAGAGAAATTTGCCTTTAAGGCAACTTTATAGCACTTTTGAATTAGCAATCTAACCAAAATGTGATGTCTAACTTCTGAATTAGCAATCTACTAAAACATAAAGACAGTTTGTAGGTTAGTGTACTGATGAGTGTACATATTTAAAGATCAGTATACATTTACATTAATACTAACAAATATATCTACCTATCAACTAAACATGTCTGATAATTTTACAGATTCATTTTAAATAAAGTTGTCAAAAATATCATCTTATGTACTCACCCTGTTAGTTAAAATGTATAATATAGCTTGATTCCTTAAGTAACAGGTAAAAGTAAACCAACAATTAAAAATTTATAAGATTTCCCGTTGAGCTGGATAAATGCTTACAGGAAATTAAAACAGATAAATGTCTTTTTAAATATTTTTTTAAGGATATCTAGCCAGCAGAGGGTTAACATCAGCAAAATGATAAAGGCCCAACCAGTGAATGTAAACTTATTGACTACAATGTGAAGAAGTTATTTCATTCTGATTCATAAATATAAATAGCAGTGATTTCAGCTTTTGATTACATTTATTTATTTTCTTACATAATTGTTCATTTTTAGACACTATTTGATATCTCCCCTCAGGTGTAGTCCCTGTAGTTCTCCTACCAACACAGCACCCATGATCCATCACCATAGTCTCCTGTGCTCATTTTTAAGTATTTTTTTTAGAGAGGGTATTCTTGATTCTCTAATCCAAGGAATTTTTCCCTGTAATATTTTTTTCTCCATAACCCTCTTATCAATTTTAGCTTTGTAGATAGATGTCTAATAGATGACTTTAAAGGCTATAATAAAATTATTACATGGTGTTGCATGATCACAGAAATTATTATGAAGTGTTAAGCTTTCTACCTATAGCTTATTTAAAAAAAGAACAGCTACTTAAGGGAAACATGGAGGAAAAACTTGAGCAAACACTGCCTGTGGTTGTTCATTTCAGATTAAGCAAGATGTAGCTACATCTGATGAAAATACACTACTATCCCTTCAGAAAGGAAATTAACTTTGACACACCATCTCTGTTCTCTATTATTTTCTGACTTTTCATTTATCTGAAATCCTACGTAGAAGGGAGTGAACACTCTCACAAATGTAAGCCTGCAGTTATCACATAAAAAATATTGTGTGTACATGTTAACATATAACTCCTCACTGGAACACAAGTTATTGAGTATGTTGTTGCTACTAATAATCCCTCTGGCTTTGTGCCTGTCATTACCTTCCAGCCATCAGAATTTTATGAGCACAATCCAATAATAATGATATTTCCCTTTTGCTTTTTATCCACACCTCATTGCCTTACATTGATTTGCATAAGCAATTTCCACCCTGATAATTGGAGCCAAACATCTTTTTGTGGGTTACCTTATGGAAAAAGGCAGTTAAATACTAATCAAGAGAAATCTTTCTTTATTCGACCATATTTTAGATGATGTTGAATTACCTTCACTGGTTGAACAGGAAGGTGACTCACTTTCTGACATGGATTTCAGGGCTGGAGTTTATATCAAGCTTAACAATGATCTTTCTACATAATTTCAATTCTTTGATGTTGACTCAAAACAACATGAAGAATGGTAATGCTAGGTTCAAATTATTAAAACAGTATTGTCTTATTTGAAGAGAGAAGAAATAGTACTATGCACTAATTATTTTTTAACAGCTACTGAGCCAATCAATGTTATTTGAGGATTTCATAATTATGGTTTATTTATTTATTTACAGAAAAAATCACAAAGAAAAAGTGTATCTATGAAGATTAAAATAAGTAAAAATGAAATAAGGTAAAAGTCATATAAAAAAAATCTGTCTACATGAATCATTACCTGAATTACTTTTTAAATAAGCTTATAATACTCATGCAGAATCAGGAATTGAGTTCCAGAAACTTAAATTATAAATACAACATAAAAGATGTAGATGCTAATTTTTTGATCATATGCATGAGCGTTGCTTCATCTCTGTGAATATTAATGAATACAGACTCAACAAGAAGATCCCTAGTAAATGAGAGAGGCAAGAATTGCTAAAAGATGCCATCGAATGCACATTTTTTTTTTATTAAAGGAGGAATTTACAGGAAGCATTTATTCATAGGAGCAGGGATGGTTTCAGGGAAATATGTGAAATGAACAAGAACTTCTAGAGAGATGGGAAAAAATGAGGGCAAAATTGAAGTATATATTCTTCTAGGTATTACACAGAAAAGGAAAGTTAACTATATTGGACACTGAAGAATATCAAGTCAAAGAGAGCATAGAAATGAGGTTACACTGCTGTACTATATCCTATATTCTGTTTATGTTTGTGACATTATAATGGGAAAACCATATTCAAGCACTGTAATATTAAATTGATATGGTGCTGTGAATGGGTGATCTTGTTAGCTCCTTCTCACAGGATAAACCCACAGGAAATTTGGAGATTTTATGCCACAGAAAAAAAAAAAAAAGAGGTAGTAAAGGTAAAAACAACATCATGTATAAATAAGTATAATTTCAACCTGTATGTAATAGGGAGTTAGTGGACACTGTTGACTACCTATTGTATGTTCCACTTACACTAAGTCCCTGCAGTTAACGTATCATGCAATTTTTTTTTAGTCATTACTCACTCTGCAATCATTGCTAGGAGAAAATCCTGAACTATGAAAACATATAAGCTATGTAAAGCTTATATGCTATGTAAAGCTGGTCTTAAAAACAACTTAGGCAAAATGCTTTTTAGATTTTTTTCTTCCTGCATTTACCACATTCCCAGGAGGTTTGGGCCACCTGGAGGTGAAAATGGTAGCATGAGGAGCCAACAGTTGTGATGATGCCAACCAAAAGTTTGAAATAAGTTAAAAAAAAAATTCACAATAGTAAATAACCCTGTCTTTTCTTCTTCAGTTCATTATTTTAGAAGAGCAATAACTTTAGAAACTTAAAAATCTCAGTTATATTACTGGTACTGATTCACAGTGACATAATGCAATGAACTCATTCAAAGTAGAGACTGGAAATTATAGACAACAGACAACTAGACTATATTTATGTAGTGAGTGAATTATGACCATTGATTGATTTTTGCAATTTTCCCATCATATGTCCTTATAAAATTACTAAAATCAGTTGAAGACATTCTACACTAGATACAGAAGTATCACAGTCTTAACACAAATATCAAAAAGACATAAGTCAATATTTTTAAATCTCCATATGTATATATGACAACCTAAAAAAATAATACAAATAATATTTAATCAATAACACCAAGAAATTTATAAATCAAGTGTCAGATAATCTATTAGCAATTTATCACTATTCCTGCTGCATTTCTACATTCTTACTTTTTATGGGAGCTAGAAGTCTGGAAGTTACTTTCTTAGAATCCTTTGTAAGTTAGGTCCAAGTTAAATTTCTGCTTGAGACACACAAGTAGGAGCTAAGGAAGGCCCTAAGGAGGAGCTCCCATTGTGGTGGGCTGGCATGTGGGCTTCAGCAGAAGGTAGAGTGAGGACAGACCACAGGCTTCCAGAGGTAATGCAGGCAGTTAGCATTATTGACATTAGTTAATTTCTTGATTTTCTGAAGTCTAGCAGTGAATTTTCTGACATTTATTTTTCTATGTCTCCAAACGTTTTTAGAAAATTCGTACTTTCGTATTAAATTCATTTCTGCTTCAAATACCTATAATGATTTTGGGCTATGTGATATACCAGAAATGGTTCAGGAGACAGACCCAGTAAAATGGTAATCTACAACCATTTGCACATGTTTGATCATATTTAAATGAGGTAGAACTGTTGAATAAGGGTAATAAGATACTGGTAATCCATGATTTTCAGGTCAAGCCAATATCTTAAATTATTACCCACAGTTGTGCAAACTAAAGAATTGACTTTGGGAAAACATATGACTATTTCCATAGACTGTGGTAGAATAGAGAATTTATAAAGTTGTTGAGAAGAATGATTATTTCTGACTAGAGTAGAGGAAATGAAAAGTCAAAAGTATAATCTCTGTGCTTTAAATTCTCAGTGAAATGTATGCTGAGGGAGTCAGAAATCTGTGACTGCTAAAAAGAGTGTATATCTCTTATAGCCTAAGAATCAATATAACTGTAAATCAGACTATGATTTGAAATTCTGAGTGGTAAAATTACAACTTAAGTAAATTTCATGGTTTTATTAGGTCTCTTATGTGAAAATTAGGGTAATGATTGAGAACGTGTGGGACACTGAAAATTGGAATGAAGACCTTGAAATTTTGAGACTTAGCTTACTTTGGCATCAAAAGTAGCTTTTTCTTATTTCTGAAAAAGGAAGTTGTCCCTTATTTGAATTCCTTATAATGACAGTCAACGAGGGATACTGATTCTCCTTAAGGCCAACCTCCAATACACCTGAATACCTACTGACATGCAAGTAGAGCGGAATTCCAGAAGGTTACCATTATAATCAAAAATTAGGACCTTAGAAAAAATAGCATATACTGAAAATCACCAAGAAATTTCAATTTGTAAGAAAATATCATTTAAGACAACTGCAGCTTAATCACAAAATTGTAAAATAAGAAAGTGAACAAGTAACTAAAAAACAATGGAAGTAGACTTGTTTCATAATATAAGCAAAAAGAAACATATTGCTAGCAAAAACTCACTGTAACAACAAAGTTTAATTTAATTATAGTTACAGTATTATATACAGGGAAAGTCACATAGTCATAAATAATTTAGAAATCTGCTGAAGAGTTAAAAACAGGGAGTCACTCACTGTTGTCCATCAAATTTTCCCATCAAATTTTCCCATCAAAAATGGCTATACCAAATTAAAGATATCAAACACTATCTAACTAGTTAAATGCATTAAATAAATCTTGGATGAAGAGAACCTGAAAGATAAAAAATATCTTAGAGAACATTTAGTCCACCATTTGAACTTAACTATAAAGTCAGAGGCCAAAATGAGTGTTAGTGACTTGTAGGAAACCCACTTGAAATAGAAATGAAAATCATTTCACCCCACTTATTACATGCTTCATGGAAAGCATGCCTGTTATTATTTTTGGAAATGGATTATATAGAACAATATATCTATGAATTAAGAAATGTAAACATTTTACATCTCTAAAATACATTATTTATAAGTGATATACATTATCAACAATGGTTCAAGTTTGGTTTGCTTTAGGTTTTATTTTCAGTTGAAATATCAAATTGAAAGCTACCATATGCATGATAATCAGAACTAAACTTTTATTGATGTATATATACTTTCTTTTTACAAAAAAAAAGGGGTTTTGGGCAACTTATTTCAAAATGATACAGTACCAAAGCACTCAAAACAAAATTCAAGAAATTGACTTAGACCAAAAATATCAAGAATCTAAACCAAGGAAATTTGTGATGAATTAGTATGAAATGATTTACTAGATTTTCTAATAGTTCATCAAATGGTTCATATGGCTATTAGGAGCAAAATTTTTCTCAAAATGTTTCTAGTGTCCCTTCCAACTATGAAATATATGCATGAGTTGAAATTTTAAATATATTTTCCAAAACAAAAATGCTACAAATGGTAGAAAAATGTATTTGCATTAATACTTTCTAAGTTAAATATGAACATGTAAACTGTAACAGAAACTTAGTTTTCTAAATTATTTTATTATACTTAGTATATAATTATATTTGCAATTTATATCTATTTATATTATTTATCATATGCTTATTTTTATATTTTAATTATATATATATATTTATAGTTATATTTATAAAGTGTGTTTGCCTTGTTCCCAAAAGACCTAATTAAGATAGTTCATAAGAACAAAAAAAGGACAAGAGAATATGTATTTTAGACAAAACTACTACTATAATAGTGTTACCATATGGAATGTGAGGGCTAAGGTCCAAGTACTAAAACATAAAAGAAAAGATAGGAAGGAGGAAGAAAAGAGCAAAGGAAAACAGATCAGGAGGAGAGAAAAAATATTAAAAATATAAGGAAGACATAAGAATTATTTTCAGCTTGGGATTGTCCTCAATTGTAAGGCTAATGGCTCTTCATGCAAATATAAACTAGGACTTGTCAACATAGAAAAATTCATGGTATATGTAAGAATAATAGGTTTTTGTGCAGAGGTAAGCACTGACAGTCTGGTTAGCTCTTTCAACGTGTAAACCAAGACTCCCCAGACCTTGCAGGTGGGAAATATATTACTATCAACTCTGTGACCACTCAGCACCATGACATGAAGTGTCTGTTCAGGAGGTCATTTCCAAAATGTATCCCATATATCTTCATACACAAGAGATGATAATTTATCACCTAGACATAGGGATCTACTGTAAACTAATCCAAACTGCTGATGATACACTAAATCAGTTTGAGTGATGAGTATAAATAAAGCTGCAAGCAAAGTACTGAAGGATACAGATCTATCTGATCAATGAGATGTCACAAGGCAAATGAAATGCAATGTTGACAAACATAGAGTCCCTTAGTTGAAAATTAACCAAATCAAGTACCAGAGCATAAAGGCACACATGAGTACACTCTTTAAATGAAGAATTAATATAATGGAAATCATTCTGTTTCAGATAAATCTGAAGATACTGGGTCAATGGAAAAGGGTGTATCAAAAATCGATGTATTTTACATACCATAGAAAGTACAATAGGATATAGAAAAATGCTGCAGAAGAATAATCCTTTCCAAATAACATAACAATAGTTATTCAACCTGCCAAACAAGTTCATATACACTGATGAGGAGAAACAATAAAAATTGTATAAAGAAAATGATTTCACATCAACTTGCTACCAGGAAATCAAATTTAATTTGTGTTGCCCTTATGAAAGCTTAGATATGTTCTGGAATTGTTACCCTACAACTTCAAAAGGGAAAAACAAAGGAGGGTGATAAGGAAGGACATTCCTCTGGAGAGTTGATATGCATGGAGGGCACTCTTTGAGAAAAAAGATTTTCCCAATTATGTGATCAGAATAGAGACCTTACCACCCAGCAAATTGGTTCAGTTATTCTGAAGGCTTCCCAGTGGAAGAGCTGATTAAAGTAAATGTCCACCCCTGTTGACACAAATCTGTAAAAAATATTTTCTAAAGGAAATCATTCTTTAAGAAATTTACATATTTTTTTGTTATGTTAAGTATATATAACTTTGTCATAACATTTAACTCTTGCTTTGTGTTTTATCTTTTACTTTACTTTGGGAAAAGATAGAATTATACTAACAAAGTATGACCTGATCCCATATGTAGTTTATTTAAATTTCAAAATGAAAAGCTTACTAAGAACAGATAAGATTGATTGCTCTCTCTGTCTTAGCATAATTGTATTTCAGGTGAACATCAATTTACTTTAAAGGACACTTCTAAGTAGCAGAATGCATCATAAATAATTCATCAATCACAGCTGCTAGGAACATGATTTACACCAACAGATTCAATGGGAAAAAAGTTCAATTTTTCTATATTTGTGTAAGAATCATGCTTTTCTATGAGTCTACTCTTAGATTTTACACTCCATATTCTAAATATAGAAGGATTTTTTTTTCCTTTTTAAAAACATTGCATTTTCAAAGTAAAATAATATTGAAATGTGTTTGGAACAAGATTTACGTCTATCAAACACAAAGCAAAAACATAAAAGGCACATATCTCAAAAACAGCATTAAGATTCTGTCAAATTCATAATTCTAATAAAGCTAACAGACTTTGTGTTCACTTTATAAAAACTTTAATTGAAGAAGAGGAAAGTAGGCTTTCAGAAAATATATTTAGGATATGACATATTTGAAAATTATTTCACTTTATAAGTACATGTTAAAGAGATCTAAATTGTACAACAATTAGAGCTGTTTTGGTTGATACAGTGAACATCCTAAGTGTAACCTTCATTTGTCATGCGGGACACTGCTTACCTTACATACACATCATACAGCTTTCCATCAAATTCAGCAATTCTGTATTAGCAATTTCCCATGTTGTGAAAAATCTTTACAATATATATATATTAACAAGGAAAATGTAGTGGAATATAGAAAGCATTTACTTACTTGCAGACCTCTCTGAAATACTGAATGGCCCATAAAATTAGCCAGCATTCTAATTAAAGCAGCACCCTGTAGGAAAAGGTATTTAAAAGAAAAAAGAAAAAAAAAAAGAATTTCAACTAAGTAACACAATTCTAAATTTATCCTGTAACAATCAAAAATAGTCTGCTTTATTCATGCTACATTATTCTTAAAAATAGTTAAGAAACCAGAGAATCATGAATACAATACCCACTTACAGGTAGCAATTGTGTATATAAAATTTCTGTGAACAGAAAATCAATAACAAAAATAAAAAGTCTCCTGGACAGAGTATCCCAAGACAATATAATGAGTGATAATTCAAGAGTAATAAAAATTTTACTGAACAATGTATATGAAAAAATTAATAAAACATGGCTCTTCTTAAGAGCTCATAATTTAGTGAAGAACTATCCATGTTAACAATCATATTAAAATACAGCTTTGAATATATAACATACTGTTAGCTCAACCAAGACTAGTTAAGCTATGGAACATAGCTATATCAAATAATCATACTACTTGGGTTCAAATTTTGGCTCTGCCAATTATTTGCCATATTTACTCTCAAAAAAATTATTTAATTTCTTTGTTTCACACTTTCTTATTTGCAAAGTGTAGGCAATAATGGTTCTGATTTAATATGGTTATTCTGAAACTGAATTGAATTAATATATGGAAGACATTTCAATAATAGTGTTAGCTATTAGTATTACATTTTACTTTCTTATTTCTTTTTTATTTCTTTTCCTATTTCTTTTGGATGCTAAATATAACCATATATATTCATGTATGTGTAAACCATATGATCAATATATAAATATTTAGAGTAATAGAAAAAAATATTAATTTAAGAAATTATATGAATTTAATTGTTCCTACTCTGGAACAATGATTATACTGTAGAACAATATCAGTGTATCACCACCAGTATGACACATGCTAAGTATTAAGGTTGAAGGCTTGATGATGACAAATCTGTATGTAAAATATAAATAAGTCTTCAAGAAGATACTCCAATATGTACTGGAATTTTTTTGACATAGTGAATAATAGCAGCAAAAGTTTAAATATAAATGATAGACTTGATTTCAGGGAGATAAGTATTTATGTCTGTATATCACATTTCATACTCATAAATTCACACCCTTCATAACTTACTGCTTACCAGGTGTCTATTTTTTATAAGAGAATCATAGAATCCACATATAGAATGTTCTGCCTGAAACTGGACTGTGGCTGTCAGACCAAAAGCAGAAGTTAATATTCATTGTTTGTTACTATAATTATTTTCTATAATTCTAGGGTTTTAATGACTATGAATCATTATTAAAGAAATGTTTCAGAAATTTTCAGTCATCACCAAAAAAACTGCTAACAAAATAGGTATTTTATTTGCATCTCAAAATGATGAGCTGAACAAGCCAAGGGTTTTATGGCTCTTCTGATATATTTTCCTCCCACTCTTTTTACTCTTTGCTCTTTCTTTTCCTTCTTCCTCCTTACCTTCTGCACACTAGTATAAGTCCATAAACTATAAGCATTTATGATTCAATCTGGGGAACAGGTTAGAATTCCCTTTAGAACTTAGCAGCTTACTCCTTGAATTACCTTGACAAGCTCTCCTCCTATACATTTCCCAATCTAATCTGCCTACGCTGAGGGTGGAAACTGTCAGTGCTGCAGTAAAACTAACCCTTGCCACCTGGAGAGGGAGACTTAGAATCTCAAGCAGTCTACTTCAAGTTTCTTTCAGAACAGAAGAACCATGTTCAGATGATTTAAGAGAATCCCTTCAGGTAATGATGGCTTGGTCTCTTGTCAAGCTTTAAAAATGATCAATTTAGCATGCATTTTTTTTTTTTTTTTTTTAAATAATAAATTTTATTTTTATATTCCCCCATACAATTGCAAACGCCCCATTCTGACCCCAATCCTTCCCCTCCCGCCCCCCACCCCCCAAAAAGTGTCTCTGGTTCATAGTTTTTTGTTGATTTTGATTTTCACTTTCTTATATTCATTTTCCTGGTCCCTTATTTAAGTTTTCTAGATTCCTGCTATGAGTGAGACCATCCGGTATTTTTCTTTTTCTTTTTGGCTTATTTCGCTGAGCATGATCCCTTCCAGCGCCATCCATGTTGCTGCAAATTGCATGTGTTTATCTTTTTTGAATGCTGAGTAATATTCCATGGTATATATGTACCACATCTTCTTGATCCAGTCATCTATTTTTGGGCATTTGGGTTGTTTCCAAAGCTTAGCTATTGTAAACAGTGCTGCTATAAACATAGGGGTGCAGGTGCTCTTTGGAATTGATGTTTCTGTGTCCTTTGGGTAAATACCTAGGAGTGGAATTGCTGGATCATATGGAAGCTCTATGTTTAGTAGGTCCAGAAATCTCCACACAGCTCTCCATAGTGGTTGGACCAGTTTGCACTCCCACCAACAGTGCAGAAGAGTTCCTTTTTCTCCACAACCTCGCCAACATTTGTTGTTGCTAGTTTTTTTAATATGTGCCATTCTCACTGGTGTGAGATGGTATCTCATGGTAGTTTTGATTTGCATTTCCCTGATTACAAGTGATGTTGAACATTTTTTCATATGCCTGTTGGCCATTTGCATTTCCTCTTCAGAGAAGTTTCTTTTTAGCTCTTCTGCCCATTTTTTGACTGGATTATTTTCTTTGTTGTTGCTGAGTCTCATCAGCTCTTTGCAGATTTTTGTGATCAGTCCTTTATCATTAGTGTTGGGTACAAAAATGTTCTCCCAGTTGGTGGGGTTTCTCTTTGTTTTTGTTATTGTCTCTTATGCTGTGCAGAAGCTCTTTGATTTGATGTAGTCCCAGCTGTTTATCTTTGCCTTCACTATCACTGCTTTGGGTGATGTGTCTGTAAAGATGGCTTTGATGTGCAAATCCCGTAGTGTTTCGCCTATATTTCCTTCTATGTATTTTATATACATAAAATACAATTTAGCATGTTCTAATGGCAAAAAAGTCTTGTCTAATAATAAAGAATGTACCCGTTTTCCTGTCTGGGTTGAAATAGAGCAGAGTGCCAACAGGAAATAAAACCTAGAAATTCAATCAGTATTTAAGACTATAAAATATCACTGAACTTAATAATAATAACAATATTTAATTTTATTAACTTTTTAAAACTGTCAGTATTGCCCACTTGAATTTTTTTTTTTATTCTCCAGAGTAGCATGCACTCTTTCTATTATAACTAGTCTTTCTTTCCAAAGTCAAATTTTAAAATTCTTATTTCATAGACATTCATAGATGGGTCCTCCAACTTCCATTGTTCAGTTAGCATACATTAAATAACTACTATGAATGGGTTATAACAAAGATCACACCTCTCAACACAAACATAACTCACTATGACATTGATTCTCCTTTTATTATGTCTTTAAACACTTTTTTTTAACCAAGGGAATATCATTTATAATATTGTAAATTATATTCATAAAACAAAATTCCAGCTCCAATGAAACAAACTGGATGCTTTAGCTCTTTGGAGCTTAATGAAATTAAATACATCATTTCTACAATTTTTCAAAAATAATTTAAGACTTGTTCAGGAAAACATCACTATTCTGCTATACTGACATTCAGAGAGATTCTAGCATGGAAACAATTGATTTTTCTTTCATAAAAATGTTACCAATGTAGTAGTCCCATTGCACAGATAGATTCCTAGGGATTGTTTTGGTTTGGTTTGGTCTGTTCCTTTGTCTTGTTTCTCTACATTCCATATATGAATAGTGGTGATGACTCAAGGGAGTATGGTGAAGGACTATGGGTGCATTGGTGGTGCGTTGCGGTAACCTATATCTGAAGAGTTGTGATCCTCTGTCTGGACCATATAAGGCATTGCATGTCAACATTACTTCAATTAAAAAAATACAATTTTTAAAAAAATGGAGCTTTCTTAAAGTATTAGGAAGGATTTGCGAGAGATGGTTTAAAAGTCAAGACTTAAATGCCACAATGCAAGTCAAATAACCAGAAGAAAATGGTAATCAGATGATAAAAATCAGATGTGGATTTAAAGAGTAAAACAAGGGAATTTAAAAGTTCAAACTCTTGATAACAGAAGATATTAGCAGATATATAGAATCTCAAAGAAGTGTTGGTGACGGGAATAGGTTAATAGCCAATTGAAATACATGGAATTTGTGGAAGAGGTAGAAAAGCTGAGAAACAGAATGCAAATGCAACTAGAGAAATGAAATTCAGTAGAAGATTATGATTGAAGGTAAAATTTGGATTTGTGTGGCTGAGACTGCCAAGAGAAAAGTGCTGAAGCTTCAGTTAAGGAAACAAAAAATAGAGAGTCTCTCGACAGGTTCTATATGACCTGTATTTGAGGGCCTATAATAGATATTGATTCGGTATCTGTTGAGAAAATCAATGAAAAGATGAAATTAAGAGCAAAGGATGATACACGGTGATTAAAAATGAGAAGTGATAGAAATAATGCTATAGAAGATGTTTTAAGAATAAGTGCTTCAGATTTCAAGGGAAAAAATAGCTAAGGAAAGATTGTAGTCATGTTTAAGAGAGTGCTATATAAAGACTTGATGTGAGGGGCAAATTGTAAAATGGAAAGAGAAGGAAGAAAGGAGAAAGCAATAGCATGTTCATATGAGTTTTGTGTTTTTCTTTTTTAAGATTATGGGAGATGCAGTAGAGACAGAGATTGGAGAGACAATAGATCAGGAAATGGTTATTGAAGCAAGATTCTGGGATAAGTAAATTAGAAGTAAGGGTAGTCTTGAAAAAGAATAGTGAAATCTTTCCCTGAGACAGGATTAAGGCAGAAAGGAAGCTAGATATCATTCAGAAAATCTGAAGTATTAAGCAAAGGGGTCAAGGAAATGTATTACACATATTAGAATGTAAGCCCATCAAGGTGAAGACTTGGTCTTACTGACTCATAATTCCATTGCAAAAAACAGTACCTGTCCCCCACTAGGTTCTCAATAATTACTGAGTGATTGATGGTCTGTCATTTCTCACTAATATATATGTTCCAAGGTTATTTGGGAGAGAAAAAGTGGTCTACATTTGAAGCAACTCCAGTGAGAAGGTAATAGGGAATCAAAAGTGTAGCAATATACGAAAGTCATAAATGCTAGTAGAAATTATTAATAATGTACCTTTACATGATCAAACAACTATTTACCTGCCCTATTTACAATATTATAAGGAAAATATTATTTTACCTGTCAGATAAAGAAAATTGAGGTTTGAAAAATTGTGTAACTTTCCCAAATGGACGGAAGTTAAAAGAAATTGAGCCTAATCTTAATCATTTTAGATTACTTTCTTGTGATCCCAAATCAAAACTACATGATATGCTCCAGAAACAGTAGAAATTGCAAAAACTTGGAAGAAGAAAGGAAATTCTTAAAGTCACTCAGAGCTTATAGGCAGTAAGATGTTCCCAGAAGGGGATGATGTCTAATTCAATGAGACATCATTGCAATGACTGATCAATGCGCCCAGGATTGGGGATGAAATAAAAGATATAAATTGACTAGCATAGTAAGACATGCTGTTGGACTAAGAAACATACAGCTACTTTAAGTCATACAGCTACTTTCAGTAACAAAGGACTAGCAAGGTTGAAAATTGTGATACTTCTATCAGATGATGTATGTGGACATGGCAACTATAAAAAATGCACTGTTCAAATTTCCTAATGCTGCCTGTCTGCATTTACCACCACAAATATCACACTTTCCTCAGTTTACTCCCAGCCAATGCCTGAACATAACAGTGAATAAAAGGTAGGATCATCCCTATGAGAAAGGGGACTACACTCAGGGGAAATCTGCTTGAAGATTCCCCATTGACCTGAATGAAAGTTTCTTGCAACTGGGTTGCAGCCTAAAACTCTTCAACACAAGGCTTCTCCCTTCCCTCTCTCTTTGTATGGGCTATCAAATGAACTGTGGTTTCAAGGCAGCTTTACTTACTTTTCCCCACTCCTTTTCCAAATAAATAACTCATACTTCATAATGTCTGTTTCTTAGAAGATCTCCCACAGAAGAGCAAGGGCAGATACTGAGGGCTAAGTATGAGCTGTCAGATAATAGGTCACTGGGATAAAGCAAGTATCACATATACGGAAAAAGGGTCTTTTTCTTCTTACTTCTCTCAAGAAGTCCCTTAACTGGTATATTCCACACTACAGATGTGTTTGCTTTATGATTTGCTCTTTTCCTGGGTAGGAACATGAGAGAGAATGAAACAAAACTATCTGGCCCAAGTCACACAAATACAGAATTTACTAGCACTTGTTTCCTGACTTGTTTTCATCTATTCAGGTGCTAAGTTCTTTGATCAGCATAGAAACTTATAAGGTGAGATTTTCCTGTTACTTTTTGAGCCACTAAAAGGATAGTTTATTACTTATGAATCAAAGTACTTTTAAAATGTAAATTCCTAAGTTATCTCTGCATTAAATATGGTCAGTATAGAGATAATGCAATGCTCTAATACGATTTGCTACATCAATGAACATCATATTGTTACATCAATGAACATCGATCATTTGTTACATCTCCACACCTTTTGGTGTGGAGAAAAAACATCTTATGTCCTCTATAGCTTTTTAAAAAACTTTTTTTTCCTTTTTTTTGGTCATTTTTACAATAGCATGATTGCTACATCTAGGACCTGAAGAATAACGGGGAAAAGGCAATAAAATGCATAGTCCTGAATATCCCTCATTACTAATGGATTATCAAAAAAAAAAAAAAAAAGACTGAGACATAGACAGTAGTGGAAAGGAAAAAAGGGCAAAAAAAAAAAAGGGAAAGAAGTTTAATCGAGAAAGCATCGCCTAGTCATCCATGCTTGGAACCTTGGAGTCCTCTTTGATTTATTACTTCCTGAGGCCAAGCCACTATCACTACAGAGATGAATTACTTCACAGTCTCTCGGTGACAACCCCAGATGCATTCTCACCTTCACAAAAGCAACCTATGAACCACATCAGACTAACATTAGTAATTACTTCTGAAGAAGCATAATGTCCGCTGAAAGTCCTAACTCTGTCATCTACTAAATTTAAGAAATTAGACATGTTATATGAGGCACTGAAACATCTACAATTAGAAAATAACAATGAATGCTACCATTACTACTACACTGCTAGTAATAATACAATATTTTTCTGAGGATTCATTTAAATTATTCATGAAAAGCACGTGGAACAATATTTGTTTTATAATAAACAAACATCAAGTTATTATTATTTTCACCATTATCATTATTTTTATATTAGTTAACAGTGCCCCCACCAAATCTTTACTGTAGTCAAGATAGTCAAGATAATACTCAATAAGGCTCATTGCTTCCTATAAATATCTTCCCATCTGACCCAAAATCAGTCTTTAGACAAGCTGATGTTCTCATCACTCCATGATCTACCTTATATCTCATGTTATAATCATACTACTTACTTCAACAGCAATATTCTTTTGCAGTCTTGAAAGTCCTGCACATGACTCAAAACACACAGAAAGCCCATACTTCCCCCAAATTATGTTACTTCTCAGTGTTTTTCTCTCCCCTGCAATCATAATCCCTTTAAGATTGCCCAACTAATCAAGTTTTGATCATCACTCATTAATGATTTCATGTGAATGCTTTCTCTTTGCACAAGTAGATATAGGTCATTTCACTTAGTTATTATAGGCATTCCTATTAGTTGTCAGTGCTATAACCATTCCATTGCCAATGAAAGATGGCCTACCTAAGAAAATCATCCATCAATAATTTACTAGTTTCCAATCATCAATCCAAACATGAGCTCATAGCTAATACAGAGGCACTAATTTTATTTTCCCAGTTATGAAATTCAGCATCTATCTTACATTGGGGTCCTTGGCTTTTTAGTAATCTCAGGCAATGGGACTCAAGCAAGATAATCTATATTTAAGTCAATAGAAAATTAGAGAAAAGGGTAACAGATCCAGGGACATGAAAATAGGGAGCTTTTAAAACAGGTTCAGAAACAGCACATCAGGAAATTTGAAACACAAAAATATTCAAAAGGATGTTCATGGGAGGATATAAGACCAGAAATATATGAAATAGAAAATAAATGGTTGACTAGGTGAAAAATAAAGCATACAGAATCGAATAAAATGGAAAGTTCTGGGGAAAAATTAATCAAAGAGAAAAAAAATACAGGAAAATGGGTAGTATTGGGGGAAAAGAGTTGTGCAACTAGTGAAAAGTTTAAACATTAAAATGGTTGAGGGTATTATAACAACTTAGGTAATCAATATGAAAACTTAGATAAAAAGAATTTTCTATAGAACTAAAAGTTTTTAAAAATGACCAGGAATTAAAAATACTAACTGGTGGCAAAAAAAAAAAAAAAAAAAAAAAAAATCAAAGAGAAAATGGAGGCCAGTTTACAGGCAAAGAAACTACAAAGTTTCCTTGTTAACATGTTACAAAACATGTTACTCTAGTCTTATATTCCTATATTAAATTCCTAGCACTTTCTATGATGCTTGTACAACTGATATGTAAACTAGACAAAGTCAAATATAGTCCAAAGTCCCTTATGACAGTGTATGAAAATATATGTGTAATTTCCACTTACTATATAATGATATAAATACATCTTAGTCAATTTATAATATAAAACACAGTAAATAATGTATATAATATATAGACTATATATATAAAGATAGACAACCTAACTGAAAAAATGAAAAAGGGCTCTAAATTGACATTTAATTAAAGGAGACATAGAGATGGCCAACAGACGCATGAAAAGATGTTCATCATCATTTATCAATGGAGAAATGCGAATCAAAACCTCAATGAGTATCACCTCATACCAGTTTGAAAGCCTATTGTCAAAAAGACAAGAAATATGGACTAATGAGGAGATCAAAGAAGAATTAAAAAATACTTTGAGATTAATGACAAGGAGGACACACATTTCCTAAATGTATGGGATGCAGCAAAAGCAGTAATAAGAGGGAAATATACAGCAATACAGGCTCACATCAAGAAACAAGAAGGAACTTAAATAACTTAATCTCACATCTCAAAGAACTAGAAAAAGAACAACAAAAAACCTTAAAAACAGTAGAACTGAAATAATAAAAATCAAAGCAGAAATAAATGAAATTGAAACTAAAAAAACAAACCAAAAGAGCAATGAAACCAAAAGTTGGCTCTTCAAAAAAAAAATAAAGTAAAATAAAATGGACAAATTCTTAGCCAGGCTCACAAAGGAAAAATAGGAGAAAGCACAAATAAATAAGATCACAAATGAAAGAGGAGAAATCACAACAGACATAGTAAAAATCAAAAGAATAATCAGAAACAAGCTCAACAATCTAAAAGAGATGGACAAATTCCTACAATGCTACAATCATCCAAAGCTACATAAAGAAGAAAGGGAACACCTAAACAGCCCAATTACAAGCAGTGAAATTGAAATGGTAATCAAAACCCTCCCCCAAAACAAAAGCACCAGATGGATTTACAAATGAATTCTACCAAACATTCAGAAATGAACTAGTGCCTATCCTTCACAAACTCTTTCAAAAAATTGAGAAGGAAGGGATAATACCAAACACGTTCTATGAAGCCAACATACACTAATACCAAAACCGAACAAGGACAACACAAAAAAAGAAAAACACAGGCCAATCTCTCTAATGAACACTGATGCAAAAATCCCCAATAAAATTTTAGTTATCAGAATCCAACAATGTATTCATAATTCACCACGACCAAGTAGGATTTATTCCAGGGACACAAGGATGGTTCAACATCTGAAAATCGATCAATGTAATCCAACACCATCAACAAAAATAAATATAAAAACCATGTGATGATATCAATAGATTGCTAAGAAAGCTTTTGACAAAGTACAACACCCATTTATGATGAAGGCCCTTGAAATTCTAGGGATACAAGGAACATACCTCAACATCATAAAGGCCATATATGACAAACCCATAGCCAATATCATTCTCAATGGTGAAAAGCTAAAAGCATTTCCATTAAGATCTGGAACAAGACAAGGATATCCACTCTCACCACTGCTTTTCAAATATAATACTAGAAGTCCTAGCCAGAGCAATAAGACAAGAGAAAGACATACAAGAAATCCAAATAGGGAAGAAAGAAGTAAAATTATCATTATTTGCAGATTATATGATAATATACATAGAGAACCCCAAAAACTCCACAGAAAAACTACTTGAAATAATCAACCAGTTTAGTAAAGTAGCAGGATACAAAATCAACATGCAAAAATCAGTAGCCTTCCTATACACAATCAATCTGAAGAAGAAGAAATCAAGAAAACCATCCCTTTTATTATTGAAACAAAAAAAAATCAAATACTTGGGAATAAACTTAAGAGCTAAAGGACCTATACAAAGAAAACTATAAAACACTGTTAAAAGAAACAGAAGAAGACACAAAGAAATGGAAAGACATCCCTGCTCATGGATTGGAAGAATTAACATTATCAAAATGGCCATCCTACCAAAGCAATTTACAGATTCAATGCTATTCCAATAAAAACTCAAAGATATTCTTCAAAGAAATAGAACAAATATTAATGAAATTCATATGGAGCCACCAAAAACCCCAAATAGTCAACGCTCTCCTGGACAAAAAAAAAAAAAAAGGGAATGGAGGCATCACACTCCCAGATTTCAAGCTATACTATAAAGTCATAATAATCAAAACTGCATAATATTGGAACAAGAAAAGACACACAGACCAATGGAACCAAATAGAAATTCCAGAAATAAATCCACAGATTTACGGTCAACTAATCTTTGACAAAGGGGCAAAGAATATGCAATGGAACAAAGAAAGTTTGTTCAATAAATGGTGCTTGGAAAACTGGGTCACCACATGCAAAAGAATGAAGTTTGACTACCACCTCACACCATGCACAAAAACCAAGTCAAAATGGATAAAGAACTAGACATAAGACCTGAAACCATAAAATATATGGAAGGAAATATAGGCGAAATACTACATGACATACACCTCAGCAACATCTTTACAGACACATCACCCAAAGCAGTGATAGTGAAGGCAAAGGTAAGCAGCAGGGACTACATCAAATTAAAGAGCTCTGTACAGCAAAAGAAACAGTAATCAAAACAAAAAGACACCTCACTTATTGGGAGAAATTTTTTGCACACAACACTAATGATAAAGGACTGATCACAAAAATCTACAAACAGCTGATAAGACTTAACAAAAACAAAGAAAATAATCCAGTCAAAAAATGGGCAGCAGAGCTAAAAAGGAACTTCTCCAAAGAGGAAATGCAAATGGCCAACAAGCATATGAAAATGTTCAGCATCACTTATAATCAGGGAAATGCAAATCAAAACTGCAATGAGATATCATCTTACACCAGTGAGAATGGCACATATTAAAAAAATTAGCACCAACAAATATTGGTAAGGATGTGGAGAAAAAGGAACTCTCCTGCATTGCTACTGGGAGTGCAAATTGGTCCAACCACTATGGAAAGCTGTGTGGAGATTCCTCAACCTGCTAAAGATGGAGCTTCCATATGATCCAATTACACTCCTAGGTATATACCCAAAGGACACAGAATCATTAATTCAAAAGGGCACCTACACCCCTATGTGCTAGCAGCACTACTTA
Source organism: Talpa occidentalis (assembly GCF_014898055.3). Taxonomy (NCBI): domain Eukaryota; kingdom Metazoa; phylum Chordata; class Mammalia; order Eulipotyphla; family Talpidae; genus Talpa; species Talpa occidentalis. The sequence goes on from NW_023601653.1 coordinate 33,048,756, forward strand.
CAATAGCTAAGCTATGGAAACAACCCAAATGCCAAAAACAGATGACTGGATCAAGAAGATGTAGTACCTATACACCATGGAATATAACTTAGCAATCAAAAAAGATAAACTCATGCAATTTACAGCAACATGGATGGGGCCGGAATGGATCATGTTCAGCGAAATAACCCAGAAAGAAAAAGGAAAAAAAAACGGATGGTCTCAGGCCTCCCCGGTGGCGCAGTGGTTAAGCGCTGGGTTGCGAAGCTGCCCGCAGCCTCTGCAGCGCCAGTTGGATACCCGGCTGCTCCCCGGCCACCGGAGGAGGGTCCCACATAGTGCACAGACCTCTCCTGCCGCCCGCTGCTCCCCTCGGCAGTGTACTTCGGTCCTTCTGCCTGCTCTGCTCCCCACTCTGGCTCTGGTGAATTCTCTCACCCTCCAGTGCTCTGACTATACCAGTGCTTGTACAAATAAATAAATAATCTTAAAAAAAAAAAAAAAAACCGGATGGTCTCACTCACAGCAGGAATTTAGAAAACCTAAATAAGGGACCAGGAAAAAGACTAAATATAATAAATTAAAAATCAAAATCAACAAGCAAATATAAACCAGAGACGCACTACGGGGGTGGGGAGGAGGGGCAAAATAAGGGGAGTGGGAATTATATGGGGAATATAATCAAGATGAAAATGTATACATTGTGCAAAAATTAAAAATGATGTAAAAATATATACAATAAAATTAAAAAATAAAAAATAAATATTTATAACTGTACAAAAAAATAAAATGTGCTGTAATGTATTATGACTTAGCATACTAAGCTTTCCCCCCAACATCTGTATTCTGATTTGTAGTCCAATAAGCCTTTCTGCCACGGAAAAAAAAAGATAAGAAATAAATCCAGTGAAGATGTGACAATTGGAAACTGTTGTGCACTCTTGATGGGAGTGCTGCACACCTGAAGCCTCCATTATGTTCTAAAACAATAATGGTTTAATAATAAAAACTGTATAAATATAATTCATCACAATAAAAGACTAAAAGAGATAAACTATTTAATGATCTCAATATATGCAGGAAAAACATTTGTTATAACAGTATGTATAATTCCCAGATCCAATAAGTGTTTATTTATACTTTCCCACACCACAAGAAAAACACCAGGAGGGTGTCGAAAATTCAACTCAATTCTGAAACCATCTACATCAGATATAGCATCAGATCCCACTTCAGGCTACTAACTGCTTCTGACCAACTGGCTGTAGATCAAGGTTTCCAGGACCCCCACTTTAGGTTCAATAAATTTGTTAAGGACACTCACAGAACTCAAGAAATTTATTTACTCACTATATCGCCATTTATAACAAAGGCTATCTATCACTCAATGGAATTATAATATTTATGCATCTGAGAGTAGAGAAGAAAAATTTGATGATTTAGGAGAGAGGAAATAGGTCTGATGAGTAATTTTCTTGAGGAATCCCAAGAGAGAATGAGACCCAGGACACTGTGGAGGTGTGAGTCTAAAGTCCAAGCACAGACATTCCCCCACTTCATCAAAGAAAAAGGGGAGCAGAGCAGACAGGAATAAACAGATGAAATGTGGGTGCTGGAAAGTAGAAGATCATTGATTTATTTATTATTTCTAATATTTCAGTGAAAGGAAAGCAGTGTCATCAGGTAGAATGAGAAAGAAAATAGAAAAAATACTAAGAAAAAAAAGAATAAAACAAGTACTAACTTTCTGAAAGAAGGCAGAATTGACTAATAATGATTTTTCAAGCAGGTATATAACAGTAAGAAAGGTAGAAAAATCCAAGAACACATGTAGAAAGATGTGATTTGCAACATAGTATATAATTTAAATTCCAATTTCCATAGTTTCTAGTAAACAAAAACCCCCGCATACAAACTTAGGTCCATGAATGGGGGGAAGGTTTTATAAATTGTGCTTTATTCACATTCTATAACAGTGAAGATGAATGGTATAAAGTTCTTAGTACAAAGTATGGATGAGATAAAGAGGGAGGGATGTGATAGTACTAACAGAATGATTTGCTACACTTGGGTCTTGAGTACTTGTATACTACCTGACAGTACTTTCTTTTTAAAAAAGATTTATTTATGAGGGCCTCCCCGGTGGCGCAGTGGTGTTGAGCACTGGGTTGCGAAGCTGCCCGCGGCCTCTGCAGCGCCGGTTCGATCCCCAGCTGCTCCCCGGCCACCGGAGGAGGTCCCACATGGCGCGCAGACCCTCCTGCCGCCCGCTGCTCCCCTCAGCAGTGTACTTCGGTCCTTCTGCCTGCTCTGCTCCCTACTCTGGCTCTGGTGAATTCTCTCACCCTCCCACTCTTCTGACTGTACCCAGTGCTTGTATAAAACAAACAAACAAACAAATAAATAAAACATGCCTCTATTAAAAAAAAAAGATTTATTTATGATAGTACTTTCTAAATGCTTGAAAAATACCTTCATAGAGAATTTTATTTAAAAATAGAGATCTTTGGGAAAATTGCTAACCCAAAACATTTTAGTTAATTGCACTGATTCTCTCTCCTAAGTTTTACGTAAATTTTATACACCTTTTATCTTAATCATAGTGTTGAAAAAACTCCTTGATCTGTGATATAAAGCTTCTAAAATATTGTATTTTAGCACTTCAACTCATTGTTTGTTTTCATTTAAAATGAACTTACCTGATAGAGGAAAATGAAATGAGTTGAATCGAATTAGCCTAACAATTTGGAATAACCTTTTAACAATTAAGATCTTCTTAATAATAATCTTCCTTTACAAATCAATCACTAATGAAAATTATGTAATTTCCACTAAAGTGTAAAGATATTAGCCAAGCATCACTTGAGAATTGGGTAAAAAAAAAATATTTTTAAAGTTCAGAAAAAAATGCAGGGTGATATATCTGAACAAAGCAAATAATAATGTTGGTTGGGTAAAAATAAATTAATTTTGTTTAATTCAGGAACCACCATTTGTTTATAAAGATCTAAATATCCTTTTTAATACCAAAACTCATGAGAGAACAAGGGGCTGTAATATAATTACATAAAGATCTCTCTTTTAATATTGGGCAATAAATGATATCCTCTCACTATTGTAGAAACAATTGTTCCTTGTCAGAGTTTAACTATCACAGCTGGAAACTCATATTAATTTAGCTGATTAAGAAAAATACAACATGAATTAATGTTAGTGAACAAGGCATGTCAAACGTGTGCTACATAAATAAGACTTTAAAAAGACACTTGCATATATTGTGCTGGCAAATGTCACAATTATTAAATACTAAACAGAATCATTACAATTAGGTTTTTTATATGGTTTGAATACAAATCACTTCCCCAATTTCTGTCTAATACAATGAGGACATGATACTTCCCCTAAAGAGGCATTGCTGGATTTAGTTGAATGAGAAAAACTTAAGTAAATAAGATAATCATGCAAACAGCAATATACATTGGTGTAATGA